>NC_089851.1:55033939-55333939 GCF_036373705.1 Amia ocellicauda | reverse complement strand
TTGACAGTGGTATGTGATCTGCTGTTATGAAACTATGATACTGACCATTGGGGGAGCGATAGCAAGCAAGAGAGTTAGATATCGAGAGTCATAGATAGATAGATAGATAGATGGATGGATGGACAGCAAGGCAAGCAACTGATTAACAGTGGTCCGTGATCTGCTGTTATGCAACTATGCTACTGACCATTGGGGGAGCGATAGCAAGCAAGAGAGTTAGATTACGAGAGTCATAGATTGATAGATTGATAGATAGATGGATGGATGGATGGACGGCAAGGCAAGCATCTGATTGACAGTGGTCTGTGATCTGCTGTTATGCTACTATGCTACTGACCATTGGGGGAGCGATAGAAAGCAAGAGTTAGATATCGAGAGTCATAGATAGATAGATAGATAGATAGATGGATGGATGGATGGACGGCAAGGCAAGCATCTGATTGACAGTGGTCCGTGAGCTGCTGTTATGCTTCAATGCTACTGACCATTGGGGGAGCGATAGCAAGCAAGAGAGTTAGATATCGAGAGTCATAGATAGATAGATAGATAGATGGATGGATGGACGGCAAGGCAAGCATCTGATTGACAGTGGTATGTGATCTGCTGTTATGAAACTATGATACTGACCATTGGGGGAGCGATAGCAAGCAAGAGAGTTAGATATCGAGAGTCATAGATAGATAGATAGATAGATAGATGGATGGATGGATGGACGGCAAGGCAAGCATCTGATTGACAGTGGTCTGTGATCTGCTGTTATGCTACTATGCTACTGACCATTGGGGGAGCGATAGCAAGCAAGAGTTAGATATCGAGAGTCATAGATAGATAGATAGATAGATGGATGGATGGATGGACGGCAAGGCAAACATCTGATTGACAGTGGTCCGTGAGCTGCTGTTATGCTACAATGCTACTGACCATTGGGGGAGCGATAGCAAGCAAGAGAGTTAGATATCGAGAGTCATAGATAGATAGATAGATAGATAGATGGATGGATGGATGGACGGCAAGGCAAGAATCTGATTGACAGTGGTCCGTGATCTGCTGTTATGCTACAATGCTACTGACCATTGGGGGAGCGATAGCAAGCAAGAGAGTTAGATATCGAGAGTCATAGATTGATAGATAGATAGATAGATGGATGGATGGACGGCAAGGCAAGCATCTGATTGACAGTGGTATGTGATCTGCTGTTATGAAACTATGATACTGACCATTGGGGGAGCGATAGCAAGCAAGAGAGTTAGATATCGAGAGTCATAGATAGATAGATAGATAGATAGATGGATGGATGGATGGACGGCAAGGCAAGCATCTGATTGACAGTGGTCTGTGATCTGCTGTTATGCTACTATGCTACTGACCATTGGGGGAGCGATAGCAAGCAAGAGTTAGATATCGAGAGTCATAGATAGATAGATAGATAGATGGATGGATGGATGGACGGCAAGGCAAGCATCTGATTGACAGTGGTCCGTGAGCTGCTGTTATGCTACAATGCTACTGACCATTGGGGGAGCGATAGCAAGCAAGAGAGTTAGATATCGAGAGTCATAGATAGATAGATAGATAGATGGATGGATGGATGGACGGCAAGGCAAGCATCTGATTCACAGTGGTCCGTGAGCTGCTGTTATGCTACAATGCTACTGACCATTGGGGGAGCGATAGCAAGCAAGAGAGTTAGATATCGAGAGTCATAGATAGATAGATAGATAGATGGATGGATGGACGGCAAGGCAAGCATCTGATTGACAGTGGTATGTGATCTGCTGTAATGAAACTATGATACTGACCATTGGGGGAGCGATAGCAAGCAAGAGAGTTAGATATCGAGAGTCATAGATAGATAGATAGATAGATAGATGGATGGATGGATGGACAGCAAGGCAAGCATCTGATTGACAGTGGTCTGTGATCTGCTGTTATGCTACTATGCTACTGACCATTGGGGGAGCGATAGCAAGCAAGAGAGTTAGATATCGAGAGTCATAGATAGATAGATAGATAGATAGATGGATGGATGGATGGACGGCAAGGCAAGCATCTGATTGACAGTGGTCCGTGAGCTGCTGTTATGCTACAATGCTACTGACCATTGGGGGAGCGATAGCAAGCAAGAGAGTTAGATATCGAGAGTCATAGATAGATAGATAGATAGATGGATGGATGGACGGCAAGGCAAGCATCTGATTGACAGTGGTATGTGATCTGCTGTTATGCTACTATGCTACTGACCATTGGGGGAGCGATAGCAAGCAAGAGTTAGATATCGAGAGTCATAGATAGATAGCTAGATAGATGGATGGATGGATGGACGGCAAGGCAAGCATCTGATTGACAGTGGTCCGTGAGCTGCTGTTATGCTACAATGCTACTGACCATTGGGGGAGCGATAGCAAGCAAGAGAGTTAGATATCGAGAGTCATAGATAGATAGATAGATAGATGGATGGATGGACGGCAAGGCAAGAATCTGATTGACAGTGGTATGTGATCTGCTGTTATGAAACTATGATACTGACCATTGGGGGAGCGATAGCAAGCAAGAGAGTTAGATATCGAGAGTCATAGATAGATAGATAGATAGATGGATGGATGGACAGCAAGGCAAGCAACTGATTGACAGTGGTCCGTGATCTGCTGTTATGCAACTATGCTACTGACCATTGGGGGAGCGATAGCAAGCAAGAGAGTTAGATTACGAGAGTCATAGATTGATAGATAGATAGATAGATGGATGGATGGATGGACGGCAAGGCAAGCATCTGATTGACAGTGGTCTGTGATCTGCTGTTATGCTACTATGCTACTGACCATTGGGGGAGCGATAGAAAGCAAGAGTTAGATATCGAGAGTCATAGATAGATAGATAGATAGATGGATGGATGGATGGACGGCAAGGCAAGCATCTGATTGACAGTGGTCCGTGAGCTGCTGTTATGCTTCAATGCTACTGACCATTGGGGGAGCGATAGCAAGCAAGAGAGTTAGATATCGAGAGTCATAGATAGATAGATAGATAGATGGATGGATGGACGGCAAGGCAAGCATCTGATTGACAGTGGTATGTGATCTGCTGTTATGAAACTATGATACTGACCATTGGGGGAGCGATAGCAAGCAAGAGAGTTAGATATCGAGAGTCATAGATAGATAGATAGATAGATAGATAGATGGATGGATGGATGGACGGCAAGGCAAGCATCTGATTGACAGTGGTCTGTGATCTGCTGTTATGCTACTATGCTACTGACCATTGGGGGAGCGATAGCAAGCAAGAGTTAGATATCGAGAGTCATAGATAGATAGATAGATAGATGGATGGATGGATGGACGGCAAGGCAAACATCTGATTGACAGTGGTCCGTGAGCTGCTGTTATGCTACAATGCTACTGACCATTGGGGGAGCGATAGCAAGCAAGAGAGTTAGATATCGAGAGTCATAGATAGATAGATAGATAGATAGATGGATGGACGGCAAGGCAAGCATCTGATTGACAGTGGTATGTGATCTGCTGTTATGAAACTATGATACTGACCATTGGGGGAGCGATAGCAAGCAAGAGAGTTAGATATCGAGAGTCATAGATAGATAGATAGATAGATAGATGGATGGATGGATGGACGGCAAGGCAAGAATCTGATTGACAGTGGTCCGTGAGCTTCTGTTATGCTACTATGCTACTGACCATTGGGGGAGCGATAGCAAGCAAGAGAGTTAGATATCGAGAGTCATAGATAGATAGATAGATAGATAGATGGATGGATGGACGGCAAGGCAAGCATCTGATTGACAGTGGTATGTGATCTGCTGTTATGAAACTATGATACTGAACATTGGGGGAGCGATAGCAAGCAAGAGAGTTAGATATCGAGAGTCATAGATAGATAGATAGATAGATAGATGGATGGATGGATGGACGGCAAGGCAAGCATCTGATTGATAGTGGTCTGTGATCTGCTGTTATGCTACTATGCTACTGACCATTGGGGGAGCGATAGCAAGCAAGAGTTAGATATCGAGAGTCATAGATAGATAGATAGATAGATGGATGGATGGATGGACGGCAAGGCAAGCATCTGATTGACAGTGGTCCGTGATCTGCTGTTATGCTACTATGCTACTGACCATTGGGGGAGCGATAGCAAGCAAGAGAGTTAGATATCGAGAGTCATAGATAGATAGATAGATGCATGGATGGACGGCAAGGCAAGCATCTGATTGACAGTGGTATGTGATCTGCTGTTATGAAACTATGATACTGACCATTGGGGTAGCGATAGCAAGCAAGAGAGTTAGATATCGAGAGTCATAGATAGATAGATAGATAGATAGATGGATGGATGGATGGACGGCAAGGCAAGAATCTGATTGACAGTGGTCCGTGATCTGCTGTTATGCTACAATGCTACTGACCATTGGGGGAGCGATAGCAAGCAAGAGAGTTAGATATCGAGAGTCATAGATTGATAGATAGATAGATTGATGGATGGATGGACGGCAAGGCAAGCATCTGATTGACAGTGGTCTGTGATCTGCTGTTATGCTACTATGCTACTGACCATTGGGGTAGCGATAGCAAGCAAGAGTTAGATATCGAGAGTCATAGATAGATAGATAGATAGATGGATGGATGGATGGACGGCAAGGCAAGCATCTGATTGACAGTGTTATGTGATCTGCTGTTATGAAACTATGATACTGACCATTGGGGGAGCGATAGCAAGCAAGAGAGTTAGATATCGAGAGTCATAGATAGATAGATAGATAGATAGATAGATGGATGGATGGATGGACGGCAAGGCAAGCATCTGATTGACAGTGGTCTGTGATCTGCTGTTATGCTACTATGCTACTGACCATTGGGGGAGCGATAGCAAGCAAGAGTTAGATATCGAGAGTCATAGATAGATAGATAGATAGATGGATGGATGGATGGACGGCAAGGCAAGCATCTGATTGACAGTGGTCCGTGAGCTGCTGTTATGCTACAATGCTACTGACCATTGGGGGAGCGATAGCAAGCAAGAGAGTTAGATATCGAGAGTCATAGATAGATAGATAGATAGATGGATGGATGGACGGCAAGGCAAGCATCTGATTGACAGTGGTATGTGATCTGCTGTTATGAAACTATGATACTGACCATTGGGGGAGCGATAGCAAGCAAGAGAGTTAGATATCGAGAGTCATAGATAGATAGATAGATAGATAGATGGATGGATGGATGGACGGCAAGGCAAGAATCTGAATGACAGTGGTCCGTGATCTGCTGTTATGCTACAATGCTACTGACCATTGGGGGAGCGATAGCAAGCAAGAGAGTTAGATATCGAGAGTCATAGCTTGATAGATAGATAGATTGATGGATGGATGGACGGCAAGGCAAGCATCTGATTGACAGTGGTCTGTGATCTGCTGTTATGCTACTATGCTACTGACCATTGGGGGAGCGATAGCAAGCAAGAGAGTTAGATATCGAGAGTCATAGATAGATAGATAGATAGATAGATAGATGGATGGATGGATGGACGGCAAGGCAAGCATCTGATTGACAGTGGTCTGTGATCTGCTGTTATGCTACTATGCTACTGACCATTGGGGGAGCGATAGCAAGCAAGAGTTAGATATCGAGAGTCATAGATAGATAGATAGATAGATGGATGGATGGATGGACGGCAAGGCAAGCATCTGATTGACAGTGGTATGTGATCTGCTGTTATGAAACTATGATACTGACCATTGGGGGAGCGATAGCAAGCAAGAGAGTTAGATATCGAGAGTCATAGATAGATAGATAGATAGATAGATAGATAGATGGATGGATGGATGGACGGCAAGGCAAGAATCTGATTGACAGTGGTCCGTGATCTGCTGTTATGCTACAATGCTACTGACCATTGGGGGAGCGATAGCAAGCAAGAGAGTTAGATATCGAGAGTCATAGATTGATAGATAGATAGATAGATGGATGGATGGATGGACGGCAAGGCAAGCATCTGATTGACAGTGGTCTGTGATCTGCTGTTATGCTACTATGCTACTGACCATTGGGGGAGCGATAGCAAGCAAGAGTTAGATATCGAGAGTCATAGATAGATAGATAGATAGATAGATGGATGGATGGATGGACGGCAAGGCAAGCATCTGATTGACAGTTGTCCGTGATCTGCTGTTATGCTACTATGCTACTGACCATTGGGGGAGCGATAGCAAGCAAGAGAGTTAGATATCGAGAGTCATAGATAGATAGATAGATAGATAGATAGATGGATGGATGGACGGCAAGGCAAGCATCTGATTGACAGTTGTCCGTGATCTGCTGTTATGCTACTATGCTACTGACCATTGGGGGAGCGATAGCAAGCAAGAGAGTTAGATATCGAGAGTCATAGATAGATAGATAGATAGATAGATAGATGGATGGATGGACGGCAAGGCAAGCATCTGATTGACAGTGGTCCGTGATCTGCTGTTATGCTACTATGCTACTGACCATTGGGGGAGCGATAGCAAGCAAGAGAGTTAGATATCGAGAGTCATAGATAGATAGATAGATAGATAGATAGATAGATGGATGGATGGATGGACGGCAAGGCAAGCATCTGATTGACAGTGGTCCGTGATCTGCTGTTATGCTACTATGCTACTGACCATTGGGGGAGCGATAGCAAGCAAGAGAGTTAGATATCGAGAGTCATAGATAGATAGATAGATAGATGGATGGATGGATGGACGGCAAGGCAAGCATCTAATTGACAGTGGTCCGTGATCTGCTGTTATGCTACTATGCTACTGACCATTGGGGGAGCGATAGCAAGCAAGAGAGTTAGATATCGAGAGTCATAGATAGATAGATAGATAGATAGATGGATGGATGGATGGACGGCAAGGCATGCATCTGATTGACAGTGGTCCGTGATCTGCTGTTATGCTACTATCGGCAGCAGCAGCTGCAGCCTTGGTGCCGTCAACCATACGTTTACACCCCTGTGTGCTTCCTTTGTTGCAGCCTGCATCCAGATTTTGTTTTGTTTTGTTTTGTTTTGTTTTGTTTTGTTTTGTTCCTTACGCCTGAGTGTAGAGTCATAGCTAGCTAACTAGCAAGCGAGAGTTAGATATCGAGAGTCATAGATAGATAGGTAGATAGATAGATAGATGGATGGATGGACGGCAAGGCAAGCATCTGATTGACAGTGGTCCGTGATCTGCTGTTCTGCTACTATTGGCAGCATCTTGGCTTAGTTGGTTAAAGTGCCTGTTTAGCAAACAGGAGATCCTGGGTTTGAATCCCAGCAGTGCCTTAGGTGGGCTTTATGTGCACGTTGTGAAGCTTGTGCTTTCTATTTGTTGTGTTATGAGTGTGTATTGTGGTGACCACTATCCCCTGCTGGTGCTGTTGTGCATACATGGTTCCAGGTGAGGATGTGGTGGACTACAGATGACCTAATTTATGGAACGGATATAAAAGGAGAAAGGGAAGAGGAACAGGAGAAATGAGACGGCATGGTGGGGGAATACTTCAACCGCGGATTCATTGCACAAAAGACTGTTAAATTAATCTTTCACCCACTTTGGAAGTCTTGACCATAATGGACATGTTATAATCAACACTTCAATGATTTCCACGGCACCTCAGCGTCGGGTGTGATATGAACTGGTAAAGGACTGGGGGAACTTCATTGTGGACTTTGTAACGCCACCATTTGTAATAGTGTCTGATTTGTTATGACTTTTGTTGTCCTTCCTTTTTCATGATCTTAAATGTGCTGTAATTTATTCCAAATACATTTCATTGTGCTAGGATACACACATTTGTATCAGTTGTTTGAGTTGTTTGCTGTCACATTATTCGTTGTGTGCAGGTTGGGAGGGGCTGTTAAATATCCCACCCGAACTGTTACATCAACCCTTAGTTTTAGCAAGATAGGCTAATAGTAAAGCCATTGGAGGACGTTATGAAGCGGAAAGCCAACAGGACAGATGACAGTTTTTAAAGAAGAACCAAAACCCAAAGGACATCCCTGCGTGGGCTACACGCACCTAACGGCCGATGTCGAATTCCCATTGCCACCCCCGGGACAAGCTCACCAGGAAGCTTGTTGCTCCCATCAACCTTACGTGTACACCTCTGTGTGCTTCCTTTGTTGCAGCCTGGATCCACACTTTGTTTTGTTTTGTTTTGTTTTGCTCCTTACCCCTGAGTGTAGGCACTGGGGAACAGGGGAGTACTGGCGCTGTGGCTTAGTTGGTCAAAGCACCTATCTTGTAAACAGGAAACTCTGGGTTTGAATCCCAGCATTGCCTTGGTTTATGTTGATCTAGGCAATGTAAAGGAAGCTTCTAAAACCTCCTTAGACTTTAGCAAGATGGTCGTCCGCAGCAAGCAGCATATGGTTAATGTGGCTGAAGGAAAGCCGCAGTCTGGCAAGCTGACCGCCGGAAGTAGAAATAATAACAGGGGGTGGGGGGAAAAGGGGGCCCTCCCTGGCTGGATTCTAAAGGTCAACAGCTAATCAATTACACCACAGAGACAGACAAAGGTGTTCCTGCTGACACGTTTGAAGAAGGGCAAAAGGAACACTGGATATGTCAGAAGTGGGACTTGAACTCCAGAGGTGACTGCAACATGAACGCAGCCTCTTAGACTGCTCGGACATCCTGACCACTCGGCAGGGTACTAGGAATGCGAGTAGTGGTCCAGGATTGCCTTCCGCAGTCTGAGCTGACTGAAGGACACTCACAAGGTGGAATAAAGTAGGCAGGTGAGGCAGGGATGCTGCCCTCACCTTGCTCTGACAAATTTAGAACCGTAAAAGGACGTGGCGGAAGATGTGGGGGCAGCAGGGGCACCAGGGGCAGCTCCTCATTAGTATAGTGGTGAGTATGTCTACCTGTCTTGCGGGAGACCGGGGATTCATTCCGGGGAGCGGTGGGGGAAGCCTACACAAAGGACTTGAGAAGAAGAAAGAGAAAGGTGTGCAAACTGATGTCACACTGTGCAACGTTAATTTGCAACAGGAAGTACTTGATGGCAATGATAACGTGGAGCACTCTCCACTGCAGATCCCAAGCTCTCTTTTCAGCAGTGGCTGATACACACTGTGCCATACTGGCTCCCCCTTCCCCTCCTCCCCCCCAGCCTGTCCCTCCAGGGCATGTCAGTTAGCGGCAAGAGCTGCGTTTGGTGCCGGGCCTTCACACACGCCCCATCCAGGGACAACTCCTGCGGAACCCTCCTCAACAGGGTCCCTGAGAGGCCTCCATCATACCTCAGGGAAGGGGGAAACCAGCAAATTGGGGAACTTGAACAGGGGCTCTGGGGTCTGGAGCTGGAGGAAACACTCCCTCAGCAGCAGTTTCCCTTCAGAAGGCAGGGTGGCACCGGCCTCGGCCGAGCAGAATACCTGTCCAGCGCAGGGAGCGCACACCCATTTTCCCTTCCAGGCTGTCCACAATCCTCCAGCCAGCAGATCATGCAGCTGGAACACCCCGGTCCAGATGATGGGCATCTGGAGCAGCCAGTGCAGGATGAGGGAGCTGTACACATGTCAGGCTGTGAGCAGCTGCCAGGCCCTCAACACACTGCGGTAGAACCCAGGAAGGTTGCCTGCTGCCAGCCTGCTAATGTCCATCAGGGACATTGCACTGTCCACCTGCAGCGTCCCCACATGACGGAGCAAGGTCCACATAAGCGGCCTCCAGGACAGGAGGCTCGGCCCGTAGACCAGCTTCTGCAGGAACTGCAGATGGAAAGCAGCCATCCTGCACTCCACGTCCACCAGCCCTTGCCCCCCCTCCTCACGGGGCAGGTATAGTACCCCCTTTCACAGCCAGTGCAGACCAGTCCAGAAGAAGACCGCTGAGGGAGCAGCCAGCGCCATCGCCCGAGCCTCCCCCGCAGCCCCTCTGGCATCCCCTCCCAGTTCCTCTGCTCCATGGCCTGATCCCCCAGGTGCACCCCCAAGTACATGAGACCACCTCTGCACCACTGTAATCCTCCAGGGAGTTGCAGGCCTCCCTGCCCCCCCAACTCCCCCAGCAGCAACCCCGTGCTCTTGGACCAGTTCACTTTGGTTTCAGTCCCAGAGCGAGGTGCTGATTCTGTCCACATCCCCCTCGCACCCCACCAGCACCACCACATCATCAGCGTAGGCAGAGAAGCGGAAGGGTGTCGGGCAGAAAGGGACATAAAGCCCCCCCACCACTCTGTGCAGCTCCTGCTGCAAGGGCTCAATGGCCATGGAGTGGAGCATCCCAACATGGGGCAGCCCTGCCAGATTCCCCTGTACACCCTGAAGGGGGCGCTCAAGCCAACATTGATTTTCAATATGTTTTGAGTGTCACCATAGAGCACCCTGGTCATGGCTATGAAAACAGGGCTGAACCCAAAAGCCTCCATCATCCGCCACAGGTACTGGTGCTCAACCCGGTCAAAAGCCTTTTCCTGGTCTAGCGCAATGAGACCAGTCTTTAACCCCAACAGCCTGGAGACCTCCATGATGTGCCTAATGAACAGGATGTTGTCCTGTATGGACCTACCAGGCACACCGTAGGACTGGTCAGAGTGGATCAGATGGATCAGGCCATCACTCTGGAGAGGAGCTTCAGTTCTAGCACAGGTCATCCTTCTTGGGCAACAGCGCCACGAGGGCACGCCTGCAGCTCACTTGCAGCGCCCCTTGCTGGATGCTCTCCTGCATCACTGCCAGCAGGTCAGTCCCCAGCAGACCCCAGAAGGTGCTATAAAACTCAACTGGCAGGCCATCAATGCCCTGGGCCTTCCTTGTACTCAACCCATGAAGAGCAGCAGTAAGCTCCTGCAGGGTGAGCTCCCCCTCCAGCCCAGCCTGCTTCTCCTCCGGCACCTGCGGCAGGTCTCCAAGGAGATGCTGCATGTTGGTCTGAGGCTCATCCACCTCACTGGAGTACAGTGTAAATCTGATCAAGCCTGGATAGGGAGAGAGTGTCCTCCCGCACCTCCGACCAGTTATACTGCCTTTCTGCCCCATACAAACTCCTCCACACATCCTGCAGGTCATGCCTCTCCTGCAGCCCCCTCATCTCTCTGGCAGACTGGGAGTGCGGCTCAGTGTGGTTCCTGTCAAGTTTGTCATGCAGGGTGCAATTAAAATCAATAATTGTCATTGTCAAGCTGTTTTAAACCCCCCGCTCTCTCCCTGCCATTTGTTGGTGCATATACATTTATAAAAACAAACAATCGTCTCTCAACTACTGCCTTGACAACAAGCAGGCGTCCTTCCACCACCTCAGTCATTAAAACAGAAACTAATCTAAAATGCCCTGAAAATAAAACTGTAACTCCTGCACTCTGTCTTGACCCATGACTAAAACAAATCTCGCCTTTCCAATTCCTGACCCACTCCCCCTCTAGCGTGCTCTGTGTGCATCTGCATCTAAAAAGATCACGGACAGGCATTTCTGCTTGACATACTAAAACACATATAGAATAGTGACTGTGCAATTTTTCTGTGAGATGGTCTCAGGCAAGGACGTGAAGATCTGGCTTGCGAGGTTCAGTGAGCTCTCCACTCGAATAGTTGGATGTTGGATGTGGACGGAGTGTGGGGGGAACGTGGCAGTGCCGGATTTGATTGAGGCGGAGCGTGGAGAATCCAGAGAAGGTCTGCCACCTCCCCAATACTATACAGATCAGAGAAGCTAGGGGGCTGGTCTACTATGACGGGATGCCAAAACTCTGCAGGCGGTGTCAGGGCCGAGACCCCGTTGTTGCCCAGTGCACGTGTAAGTGTAGAGGAGGTCACCAGACACACGCCTGCAGAGAAAAGTTACTCTACTACCTCTGCAGCTGTGGGGGCCATATCTATAAGAACTGCCTCCAGTCGTACACAAATAGAGTTGGGTCTCCCTTCTCACGATTCCATTCTGGACCCTGAGCCGGAACATGAGGGAGGCCCGGCGCGGGAGGAGGAGGGAGAGGGAGAAGAAGAACAGATATATGACCTGGCTCCAGAACCTCCCCCTACCCCAAAGGAACCACTTAAGAGAAAGGGGGAACAGTCAGAAGGGGGGGGTTGGGTGAAGGTGAGCAATAAAAAGAGAAAAGTGGTGGACAGAGAGGAGAAATCTGCCAAGAACCCGAATAATGTCTCCTCTCTGGAGGCAGCCCAAGATAGTCGAGCTCCCCCCGGCCCACCCCTCGCTGGAGCCGAGGCAGAAGTTCCACTCCCTCCTCCAGCAAAAACGGAACATCGGGCCCTGCCTTGGTGGACCAGCCCCCTGAAAACCGCTGAAAAGAAAACCAGACCCACCGCTCCTCCATGTGTGAGAGTGGAGAGCAGAGCCTCGGGAACCGGGTCGAAAGATAGTGTAGGTGAGACCGTCTTGCAGAAGAGAGCCAGCCCTCCCTCCAGCTGCGACAGGCAGGTGAGAAAGAAAGCCCTGGAACCGTTGTAGCTGGAGGGTGAATTAGATCAGGTGCTGGCTCGTATAGAAAGAAAGGCAAAGGACAGGAATATCGGCGCCACACAGGTGTCGAAACCGCCAGCACAGAAGGGTGCCTCCTCTAGCCACCTCGGAGAAGGGGGATAGAGGAGCGGCAGGGCCACGGTCTCACCCAGGGGTCCCTGCTTTTTATTATTATTATTATTATTATTATTTTTGTCATTTAGCTGACACTCTTATCCAGGGCGACTTACATTTGTACCCATTTATACAGCTGGGCATTTTACTGGAGCAATCTAAGTGAAGTACCTTGCTCAAGTGTACAACTGCACTTCCCCACCCAGGATTCGATGTTAGGGGCCAAAGCCTCCATGACAGAGGAGGAGTTGGCCAGACGGCCAAAGGAGAGGAAGAGAGAGGGGAAGAGATACCCCAACTACCCCATCCCTCTTGTTAAGAAGATCAAAGGTGGTGAGGGGGGGGGGGTAAAAGGCACTCCTCCTCCTAATAAGTCTGGTCCAGGGGTCCTTGGGCCCCCACCTCAGGGCTGATCCTCAGGAGCAGAGTCCGACCTCACACGCTGGTCTCAGGAGTACAGACGTGAGTGAAGCTTCCCATGTGCACCCAGACTGGTTCTCTGTCTCTCTCTCTCTCTGCAGGTCTGTGAGGAGCCGAGGCGCCGGCGCCTAGGCACCATCCACACAGATTGAGGGTGCCGGCGAGGCAACCATGGCCTGCGGAGAGGAGTTAGCACAGCAGAGACAGAAACCGGTCCGGAGTGGAGCATCAGCACTGGGAAGCATAGAAAGAACATCTCTATCAGGACTGTGAGGGCCTCCTCTGCAGGATTGTTGATTTTAATTTTATAAAGACTGATTATGGTCTTTGTTTTAAATGGTTTTAAATCACAGGGTTTTGAGGTTTTTTTTATGTTTATGGTTTGTCTGATGTGCTGACTGTTTTTAAAATTAGAAAAAGATGTATTAGACTGTTTTGTATTGCTTTAGAAACATGTTTTGTTCTTTATTTTGTCTAATGCATCTACCGTTTTAAAACAACACATCAGATGTTTTATTTTTCATTATAGTTATTTTGGCAGTTTGCCATATTTAATACAAATTGTTTTGATATTTAACATACTTTTGAATTCACTTGTTCTGTTTAAAACTTTTAAGGATTTTAAAAGTTTCAGAAATGATTTTAGAATTGTATTTTAAAAACAGTTTTTAATCATGAGTATTAAAACTTTGTATGTTTAATTTTCGTAATGTAAAATACTCAAACAATAAAAACAGTGCTCCTTTTGCCCTTTTTGAAATGAGTCATGGTTGGCGCCTCCCTGGTCTGTTCCGCACGTGATCCAAAAAGGTCTCAAAGACCAACTGCGCCGACTTTGGCTGATATTAGGGGAAATCATTCAGATGGCTTCTGGAAAATGATGTCGGTTACACCATGTACCTGATCACAAATGTACAGGAGGAAACAGCTAAAGGTTTCCTTCTTCACAAGGACACAGTAAGGACAGTTTAATGTCATTCATTGATTATGCACTGAGGACAAAATTGAGGATCTTCTGAAATTTGAAACGCACAAGAAAGATGTGCCAATGGGACCTGAGAAATCTGAAGATGACAATCTTGTTGGATTTGGGGTGCGCGCTGAAGACACCTGGAGAGAGATTTCGATAAAGCAAAGCCGATGGTTATGCTGCATTTATTCTCAGCAGAAAATGTGTACCGGGGACAAAAATGCATAAGCTACAAAGTTACTTGCAGAGGAAAAGGGATCTTTTTTCTAGAGCTACCTCAACAGTGTCTGTGCTACTTGGGGCTGTTTCTGTTCCCTCGATGGTGTCTGTGCCCCCTCGGGCTGTTTCTGTTCCCTCAACAGTGTCTGTGCCTCCCCCACAAGAACCAGGCATGTAATTACTTCACTACTTCAAGTAGTAACGAATGTCATGAAGTTAAAAACAAAAATTAAATACTTAAATATTTTCTATTTACTAGATATACACCAATCAGCCATAACATTATGACCACCTGCCTAATATTGTGTAGGTCCCCCTTTTTCCGCCAAAACAGCCCTGACCTGTCGAGGCATGGACTCCTGTAAGTCCAGTAAGATGCGAGGTGGGGCCTCCATGGATCAGATTTGTTTGTCCAGCACATACCACAGATGCTCGATTTGATTGAGATCTGGGGAATTTGGAGGCCAAGTCAACACCCTGAACTCGTGATTCATCAGACCAGGCCACCTTTTTCCATTGCTCCGTGGTCCAGTTCTGATGCTCACGTGCCCATTGTAGGCACTTTCGGCAGTAGACAGGGGTCAGCATGGGCACCCTGACTAGTCTGCGGCTACGCAGCCCCATACGCAACAAACTGCGATGCACTGTGTGTTCCGACACCTTTCTATCAGAACCAGCATTAACTTTTTCTGTTGGATCGGACCACACGGGCCAGCCTTCGCTCCCCACGTGCATCAATGAGCCTTGGCCGACCCATGACCCTGTCGCCGGTTCACTGCTTTTCCTTCCTAGGACCACTTTTGATAGATACTGACCACTGCAAACCGGGAACACCCGAGCTGCAGTTTTGGAGATGCTCTGACCCAGTCGTATAGCCATCACAATTTGGCCCATGTCAAAGTCACTCAGATCCTTACGCTTGCCCATTTTTCCTGTTTCTAACACATCAACTTTGAGGACAAAATGTTCACTTGCTGCCTAATATATCCCACCCACTGACAGGTGCCATGATAACGAGATTATCAGTGTTATTCACTTCACCTGTCAGTGGTCATGAATACCTGGAAAAGGTAATGATAGATATATCACCATCTAAATTTACTGCACAAGCTTGTAAGTAAACGTTTATTATGTTATTTTGATTTTGAAACTAGTCAAAAGTGAAACAAGTTATCTATGTTCATTTCACATAGAAATTATCTTATTAGTGAATAAGGTGGCACAACCAAAAATAAAAACTTTAAACATGGAATATTGTTATTGCCATACTAATACTAACACTAACAATTAATCTGCTTCACAGTAAGAATATGAATAAACTTTTTTTAATACATTCAGAACGATCTAATTCTACAGTATCAAGACCACCTGGAGGTGACACTACCAACAAGGATGTATGCCAGTCAGATTGTAAATATGTATTACTTGCATAATCTTAATAAACATAACTTTCATTTGAAACATTTCTTTGTTTTTAAAACATAAGTCCACCTGTAAAGCCTACATCACCACTGTTATCAATGGTGTCAGAAGTGGCTCCATCTGGTCAAGCACAAGGTATGCTATTTACATTTCATTGATAAGTGTACTGAAATCACCATTATGTGCACATGCATACAAATACACAATTCATTGGTTTTGTTGTTTCACAAACCTAAGTTTTTGTCTGTACTGTCACTATATACATGTTTTTCTTAATCTTTTACACTAAATAATTACCAGTTTAGAAAAAATTAAACACTATAAAAAGATACTGATATTTGATATTTTATGCAGGTACAGAGTCTGTGACTGTGAGTGCCATTGCCAGCGCACCATTACAGAAAATAGTTGTGTACTGTGCAAGCTTTATGGTCTGGACTAAAAATTATTCATATATTTTGCCTAAAGGTACACCCCTACCACCTACTTCCATACAAGTGTCATCATTTGCTTCTCCTCACACAAATAGTTTTGATAAAGGAATCAAGGGTTGGAGATGTTCTCAAGAGCGGAAGGTGTGGATGAAGACAGAATTAGAAGCCTTGGGACTGTGGCCTGGATCGCGTCCTGTATGTCTCCCAATGAACAGTGTTTCGCTGTTTTGACCAAAGTATTTTCAGCTCCACCTATTCTTTATTTGGAAACCTGAGGATAGTACCATTATGAGCAGGTTGAAAAACAATTTCACACTTCGCTGCATACATGGATGTTCTCAGCCACAGATAGTCTCATCTGGGGTGGGAAGACCCAGAGTGATTGTTGGCATCAGTGGTCAATATTATATATTTACATCCAGACTGTGCTGTAAAGCATGAAAAAAGCACTGGTTTGCTGACAATCCACAATGGCTGGAAAAACTTTCTCTGAGGTATACCAACATTTTACTGATTGTCTGATACAGAAGCATCAATGTCAAGAGTCAGTCATCAACAAGTTTACACAGGGCACATTTGGGCAAGTAATGAGATCTGACCACACCAGGAAAGTTGCCAGAAAAATTAAGTTGACATCTGACACCATGTCATCCTACGCTGTTATGAATGAGAATTGGATGATCCTTTCCTGGGTGATGGTGCAGTTGGAATGCAGATTAGCGAACAGATATGAAGGTGCTGGTGTAGAAAAGGCCCAATACCAGTGGGTAGATAGGTGAGTTTCTTTTAAACAATGGTATATATATATCTGTGTATATATTCTTAAACTATTACTTTTTTCAATTGTCTTATTAAATTTGTGAGAGATAGAAACATTATCCCCATTACTCAGGTCATACCAGGCAGGTCACCTTTATAAAAAAAGTTAAAATAACGAATTGATATCTGACTAAACTTTGACCCACCCGCTAATAGCAAACTACAAACCTGTACATCATAGTGGTTACATTTATGATTAGAAGAAAATGGCATCTTACTAAAAATGAAGCTGCAACTGAGTACAGTTCTGTAGTTTTCTATTAGCGGGTGGGTCAAAGTTTAGATTTAATCCCAGCCTAATTGTGCTGTACATAAATAGTAATGCATCTTAAAGCAAGGGTGAAAAACACCTCTTTATCACATACAGTGAGGGAAAAAAGTATTTGATCCCCTGCTGATTTTGTACGTTTGCCCACTGACAAAGAAATGATCAGTCTATAATTTTAATGGTAGGTGTATTTTAACAGTGAGAGACAGAATAGCAACAAAAAAATCCAGAAAAACGCATTTCAAAAAAGTTATAAATTGATTTGCATGTTAATGAGGGAAATAAGTATTTGATCCCCTATCAATCAGCAAGATTTCTGGCTCCCAGGTGTCTTTTATACAGGTAACGAGCTGAGATTAGGAGCACTCTCTTAAAGGGAGTGCTCCTAATCTCAGCTCGTTACCTGTATAAAAGACACCTGTCCACAGACACAATCAATCAATCAGATTCCAAACTCTCCACCATGGCCAAGACCAAAGAGCTGTCCAAGGATGTCAGGGACAAGATTGTAGACCTACACAAGGCTGGAATGGGCTACAAGACCATCGCCAAGCAGCTTGGTGAGAAGGGGACAACAGTTGGTGTGATTATTCGCAAATGGAAGAAACACAAAATAACTGTCAGTCTCCCTCAGTCTGGGGCTCCATGCCAGATCTCACCTCGTGGAGTTTCAATGATCATGAGAATGGTGAGGAATCAGCCCAGAACTACATGGGAGGATCTTGTTAATGATCTCAAGGCAGCTGGGACCATAGTCACCAAGAAAACAATTGGTAACGCACTACACCGTGAAATCCTGCAGCGCCCGCAAGGTCCCCCTGCTCAAGAAAGCACATGTACAGGCCCGTCTGAAGTTTGCCAATGAACATCTGAATGATTCAGAGGAGAACTGTGTGAAAGTGTTGTGGTCAGATGAGACCAAAATTGAGCTCTTTGGCATCAACTCAATTTGCTATGTTTGGAGGAGGAGGAATGACCCCAAGAACACCATCCCCACCATCAAACATGGAGGTGTAAACATTATGCTTTGGGGGTGTTTTTCTGCTAAGGGGACTGGACAACTGCACCGCATTAAAGGGACGATGGACAGGGCCATGTACTGTCAAATCTTGGGTGAGAACCTCCTTCCCTCAGCCAGGGCATTGTAAATGGGTCGTGGATGGGTATTCCAGCATGACAATAAAATATTCTAATAATATTTTAAAAGTGCCTCAAAGCTAACCATATTGTGATCACAATTTGCCATTGGTTCTCTAACTACTGTCCCCCTGACTCTGTCTTGGTCATTTGAAAAGATCAAGTCAATACATGCACTCTCCCCAGTTGGTTCAATAACAAACTGAGTTAGAAAGCAGTCATTTACCATCTCAACCATTTCGATTTCTGCTTCTGTAGTCCCCACTGGGCTTTCCCAGTCTAAGTTTTGGAAATTGAAATCCCATTATAACAGCCACATCCTTGCTACATGCAGTCCTGATTACACTGTACAATGCAACATCTTGCTGAATATCTGAGTTTGGTGGCCTGTAACACACTCCTACCACTAATCCTCCAGATCTCTTGTTCAAAAGTTTCACCCACAAAGATTCTGTTCCATTACTGGGATCTAATATGAGTTCTTCTGCCTCAATGTCATTTTTGACATATAATGCTACCCCACCCCCTCTTCGATTTTGCCTGTCTCTCCTAAACTGTGTGTATCCTTCCAACTTGTATTCATCCCCATCATTTTCTGTAAGCCATGTTTCTGTCACTCCTACAACATCATAGTCACATGCCAGCACTGTGGCTTCCAAGTCTAACATCTTGTTCCTTATACTCCTGGCATTGATGTACAAACATTTCAGGACTTTCCTACTAGTGGGTTCCCTTTGTTTTCTTTCCTTAGAGGAACATCTCCCATTGTCATAGCTCCCTGTCCCCCTGGTTCCTAGTTTAAATGATTCTCAATTTCACTGCACATACGCTCTCCCAATGCATTAGCCCCCCTTCTGTTTAGATGTAGACTGTCCATTTTGTACAGGTCCCATCTATCCCAGAAGAAAGACCAATGCTCTATAAACCTAAACCCCTCTTCCCTACACCAAGCTTTCAACCATGTGTTAAACTTTCTAATCTCTGCCTGTCTCCCTGGCCTGGCACGTGGTAACGGAAGTATTTCAGAGAAAACTACCGTGGAGGTTCTGCTGTTTAGTTTTGTTCCTAACTCTTTAAATTTGTCTTGCAGAACCTCTGTCCTACCTTTTCCTATGTCATTGGTTCCAATGTAGACCATGACCAGTGGATTCCCTCCGGCTTTGGCCAGTAGCCCGTCTACTAGTTTAGGGAGATCTGCAACCTGAGCACCAGGCAGGCAAGATACCATGCGGGTCTCCTTGTCACTAGAACACACTGTGTGATCTACACCTCAAGAATTGAGTCTCCTACTAGAACTACCTCCCTCTTCTGGGGGGGAGTGTGCACCATGGTGCTCTGGTGCTCAACTGCCCCCCCATCACCCTCTGAGCTGTCACTGTCCAACTCTGTGTCCAGCAATTCTAGCTCTTGGGGTGTCTCTAGGGGTTGTGCATGCCCTTTTCTGTGGTTACGACCTACTGTAACCCAGCAGTTCTCTACACTGTCCTGCTCTAAGGTCTCAACTCTCCTAGGTTTTGTAGTGCACACCATCTCTCTCATGGGCTGATTGACCAATTCTTCTATATCCCTAATACAGCACAGATCGACAAGCTGAGCCTCAAGATCACGAACCTTGATCTCTAGGATTTCAACCTGTTGACAACGTTCACAAATGAAACTTTCTTGGATGAGTTCATGCAGGAAGGCAATCATTCTGCAAATCTGACACTGTAGTGGCCACATGCTTCTAAATGTTAGTTTTTTTTTTTTTTTGTCTCTTGGTTCCTATTGCCTAGTCAACTGCCTAACTTTTGTCAGTGAGAAACAGCTGTTTAAGTAGCTTTTGTCTACCTACCCCCAATTCACACCTAACAGGCCACACCTGGCTCCTCCTGCAACAGAAAAGGTTGTGTGTGTGTGTGTATACATTTCAGCGAAAAAGTGAATTTAAATACATTTTTTTATTTGTTTGTTTAACAAAAGACTGGTGTAGGAATTCCTCTCCTGAGCCCCGGTGAAGCTTCCCAGATGTCTGATGAAGATGAAGGTGTCAGCACTGCTGATGAGTCTGACAATGATGACGAGGACCCTGACCATGGCAGTGAGGATGAAAACAGCACCTCTGACATTGACGGGGGAGTTGGGCAATCAGCAGAAAGAGAGGTAACTATAAAGGCCCTAGAACCTTCTATAGTCATGTGCTTATTTACTTAGAGACTCATTTCAGTTTTAAGTGTTATTTTCTTTTCTCTTCATTAGAATAATGGTGGCCCTGACACCAGTGACATTGATTCCTCTGTCGGCTCTTTAAGACCCAGAACAAGAATGACCATTGCATGCTTCTGTTCTTGCCTTGCTAGAACCCACAAGAGTTTTGATTCAGACAGTGAAGGTGGGAGATATAATTGTAAATACCAGGATGAGCATGTTAGACTGGTGATGAGACATACTGTAAAGGCCAGTGTCGCCCTTGTGTTAAAACATTGTATAGGCCGTGAATTAGTTGATAAATGTGAAGCCTGTCTGATAGGAGACCCCAGCCAACTACATCACATCTGTCTAACTTTAGATCATGAGCAAGGTAGTGTCTGGAGTAGTGTAGCTCTTATATGCGACAAAATAAGTGTCACAAGTTTGCTAAACGTTTTGTTATGTGTTGCTCGTACCCTACGTGGAATGAGTATAAACAAGCAGACTGAGAAAGAAGTGAAAACTCTTTTGCATAGCCTAGAAACATGCGCTCTACCTTCAAGATGGTTTAGTGACTTGTTAGAAAGTGTGGATGAGAAAGTAATGCAAATAGATAGTCTTATCATGTGTTTACAAACATAAATAAAATACTGTTTGTGTCTGCTCTGCTTTTCTGTATAATAAGACATTACATTTTAATTCCTATATTTTTTCAGAGAAAGAAAGCCCTGGGGACCTTGGAATTACGTTTACGTATGTTTGAGGAATCTTGTCATCCTCACTCTAATAGCTTGCAAGATTGGTGATTTGTATGATACTGGTAATTCTGATGTGAAATCTCTAGTTGAGGATGTTGAGAAAACAGTGGAGGCACTTCCCAATGTGCTCAAGAGAATGCTGTATAAAGAGTCACCGCCTGGTGAATCTGCTTTTACAGCTGTCCAAAAAGTTCTGCAGAGTTCTTTTGGAAATACTATTCCTATCATGACCAAACCCAATTTCTACACTGTGCTAGACAGAATAGCCATGATCAGTGTCACAGCCCTTGCCATTAAACAAGTAGAGGGAGTTGCTAGTGCAGTACAATTCAGTTGTTTCTTCCTGGCTGCTGTAGGTGTTCGGGAGGCGGGGTCATTGGTCACCTGTGTCAGTATCTAATCTCACTGTCTACATCTGACCTGATGCCTTGTTATCATGTTTTAGAACTGTCACAATAAAATACTGACATTGATGCATATTTTACCGAGTGTCATTTTATGAACTAATCATTTTTCTTTTTCTTTTATTTTGCTAACACTGTACCATCCCAAACCTAATCATAAAATATATAACATAAAAACATCACACTCACATCACTAAACACAGTTTAAAATACTTTTTATTAAAACCTTTTTTTATTTTATATTGCCAACACCATATCATACCAAACCTAGTCATAAAACATATAACCTAAAACAAATAATAATACGTTTAACTGTTGTCAAGATGACCTGTGCCCTTTCCAAAATTACTGTCAGCCTAACAAGATGGCGGTCATCCTAACAAGATGGCTGACTAGAGAGGGTCAAAGGGTAAACTCGGGGGGTGGTAGGAAGGAGGAGATGGTTCCGGTTCAAAGGTTAACCGGGGGTAAGGAGGGGGCTTTGTGGCCCATGGGGCATCTGGGTAAGGAGGGGGCTTCCTGGCCCATGAGGCATCTGGGTGAAGAGGGGCTTCCGGCTGTCACTTTGACATAAGCTGCCATTATCACTACTGAACAGATTGTTCAATAAATCATGGACAGCAGCAGCAGTAACTAATATGACTAAAACATGTTTGGTTTCTACGGATGGTTCATCAGCAGGGAAAACTCAGGTTCTTCTACTGTTCCACAAAAGTGTTCAAATTGTATGGGTCTGAAGGTCTGACTGATTCAGGAATGCCTTTTGAGCAGTTTATTACAACCATGTATTTCCAGAGGGTGCTTGATGCCACAAAACAAAGAGTAGTGCAGAAGAATGAAAAGAAGAGGAAGCAGCCTGTACCCCACCCTGCTGGCTGACTGTGCCGCTTCTGCCAGCTACAATTACAACAGGGGCCAAACAGACCCCACATCCATACAATGTTACCAGGAGTGGCTGGAAAGTACATATACTGTCCGACCAAGGTGTCTGAACATAACAAAAATCTGGGCATGACACAGGAGATAACATGGACAGAAATGCAATCCTCAGAGAGAGATTGGCAGAGAGAGAAAGGAAAATAAAATGGTTTGTCTTCCAGCAATAGCCCCCTCTGAGAGGATGATGAGGCAAAACCCACCTCAGAGGCACCCTACCATGGAGGACTAACAGGGCACCCACACCCCAAGGTCTGACGAGCCATGGCCTCCCAAGCGATATCCTTCTTGGTATGTGTGGTGCCCAGAACTGTACACAGTATTCCAGATGAGGTCTAACTAGTGCATTGTCTTAACATTACTTCCCTTGTTTTAAATTCTACACTTTTGACAATATACCCTAACATTCTGTTTGCCTTTTTTATTGCTTCCCCACATTGCTTGGATGGAGAAAGTGAGGAGTCCACGTAGACTCCTAGGTCTTTCTCATGCATTACTTCATCTAGTTCTATTCCTTCCATTGTGTAATTATAGTGGACATTTGTGTTACCTGTATGTAATACCTTGCATTTGTCCACATTGAATTTCATCTGCTAGGTGTCGGCACACAACTGAATATTATCTAAGTCCCTTTGAATAACCTGTGCTGCTGAGATTGTATCTGCTGAGCCACCTATTTTACTATCATCTACAAATTTGACAAGTTTGCTAACTATCCCAGAGTCTAGATCATTAATATAGATTAGAAAAAGCAAAGGCCCTAGTACTGATCCCTGTGGAACTCCACTAACAACCTCACTCCAGTTAGAAGCAACTCCTCTAATCGACACCCTCTGCTTCCTATACATCAACCAGTTCATAATCCATCTACTTACATTACCCTGAATGCCTACAGCTTCCAATTTGACGTGTGAACAGAGAGCTCCTGCGATATTTCAATTTTTTTCAGCAAACGTTATTTTCTTGTTTTTATTTTAAGCAATGAACTGCAGTATATTATGTGTATTATTGTTTTAAAACCATGTCTAAACAAAAAGGCAAGAAGGGGCCAGCGATGGAGGCGACTCAACCCGATTCGGATTCAGGCATGACTGGGGCTGGCAATCCCTCACCAGAAAGTGGCGGAGACCTGGCCTTTCTTGTCGCAGCGGTGAGCAAAATACAGAGCTCCATAGAATCGTTTTGATCTGAAATGCGTGAGGCTATTGCTACTCTTAAGGGCACTCGTATGGCAGCCGACTGCAGGAGGTAGAGAGGTCTCTGAGCGACATATCTGACAGGGTGACGGAAGCCTCTTGCAGCAGCCTTTCTGCAGAGAATGAGATGCTCAAATGGAAAGTAAAGGATTTAGGTGGAAGGGGACGGAGGAACAACCTGTGTGTTGTTGGTGTAGTGAAAGGAGTGGAGGGTCGTGATCCTACTACTTTCCTGTCGTAGTTCTTTGTTGATATCGTTGGGAAGAATAAGTCGGACTCCCTGCCTGTTCTGGATCGTGCTCACCGATCGATAATGCCAAGACCTAGGGAAGGAGACAGGCCCCGTCCCATTATTCTTAGGGTGCACTACTTCCAGGTTAAGGAGTAGATTCAACGGCTATCGAGAGAGCTATCGAAGGGAGATTATGACCACTGACAGGTGAAGTGATTAACACTGATAATCTAGTTATCATGGCACCTGTCAGTGGGTGGGATATATTAGGCAGCAAGTGAACATTTTGTCCTCAAAGTTGATGTGTTAGAAGCAGGAAAAATGGGCAAGCATAAGGATCTGAGCGACTTTGACAAGGGCCAAATTGGCTAGACGACTGGGTCAGAGCATCTCCAAAACAGCAGCTCATGTGGGGTGTTCCTGGTCTGCAGTGGTCAGTACCTATCAAAAGTGGTCCTAGGAAGGAAAAGTAGTGAACCGGCGACAGGGTTATGGGTCAGCCAATGCTCATTGAAGCACATGGGGAGCGAAGGCTGGCCTGTGTGGTCCAATCCAACAGATGAGCTACTGTAGCTCAAATTGCTGAAAAAGTTAATTCTGGTTCTGATAGAAAGGTGTTACATATTGATTACTTTTAGAAAATAAGCTACTCCCTTCTGTTAACTCTTGCATTTATGATAGTATAGTAATATCTGATCAAGCCCCTTTTGAATTAACGCTTCTATAATCAATCTCCACCTTGGGGTCCTTGGCAATTTAATTCTCAATTTAATTCCCTATTATAAGTTTATTATTTTGCAGATAGGTCTGTTCCTAAATATCAACACTATCCCAGTCATCTCCAATTCCACACTATGGGAGACCCTGAGAATTTACCTGCATGGAAAAATAATTTCATACGTTGCTCAAACTAATAAACAGCAATCACAGCTCCCACACCTGACCTCTATAAGGATCGATTAACTCTGCAGACTGAATTCAAATTCTTGTCTATCAAGCAGGCTGAACATCTACTATATAAGTCCTGCCATACTATGTATGAACATGGGGACAAAGCAAGTAAAATCCTGGCTCATCAATTGCGTCAGTCTGTAGCTGCCAATTTAATTACTGAGATTCGCACGCATACTGGCTCAACCACTGTGGATCAGCAAGAAATACATGAATTTAGGGTCTTTTATTCCACTCTATACACTTCTGATTTCCCTTCTGTACAATTCTTTTTTTGATAACTTAGATATTCCTGCAATTAATCCTGAATCTAAAGCAAGCTTAAAACAGACTCTTTCTCTTGAAGAGGGCAATTCAGTCAATGCAGAGTGGTAAGTCTCCAGGTCCAGACTGGTTTCCAGTGGAATTTTATTAAAAAATCTGCCCTCAACTTGCCCCTTTGCTCAGTTCTGCATTTTTAAAATCCTTCACTTCTTTGTCCCTACCTCCAACCTATGTCAAGCATCTATTTAATTGTTATTAAAAAAGGACAAGAACCCCTTGAACTGTGCTTCGTATCATCCCATCTCCCCTCTTAACACAAATGTAAATATCCTTGCCAAGACTTTGGCACATCGGCTTGAGGTAGTCCTACCTTCAGTAATCTCGCTTGACCAAACAGGGTTAATACATTGATTAATGATGTGTGTGTTATATATACTTACACCTGGGAAAGCAAAGTATATCACTAAGGGGCAAATAGCAGCAATTCGTTTTTACTAATGCACCTGACCGAGTATGTCAATTTTTTCGGGTATAGCTCACACAGGAAACTTCTCATGTTCATCCTTTCAACGTTACAGCAAAGACCAAGCGATTCTGCACAGTTCAGTATATAACATGTCACCATAAATTACGATTTCACTGAGAGAGAAGAGGACACCCCTCGAGTGAAGTCATTCACTCGTGGTGGCACTCGATCTCAGTTTGAAATGACTTTATATTCAAATTATATTTTTAGTTTCGCTTTAATTTTCTCTTGTACTTCTTCCCTGTTTCTCTACAGCTTAAACAATCCCTCAATATAAACACATCTCAGTTCACAGTATTTGTATTTGCATGCAGAAGTCTTTGTGTGTTTGAACGAATACTTTCCACTCTAATACTGTACTGTTGCAAGTGACTGATTGTGACTTAGGGCAGGATTAAATCAAAAATGTTTGCGCTGCGAGTCGCTTGCAGAAGCATTAGCAGCATGACTGCGAGTGGAAATTGCGCTGCTAAACTATCGTGGTATTAAATCTGACCCCATTTGCGCCGCAAAACGACCTTCTCTCAGCTCCTTTCTGGCACAATGAGAGAGAATAAAACACAACTTTCACACAGCCGCTACTACAACACTACACCACTATACTCAGTCGCGCTTTCATGTTTAGTTAGATGCTACTCTCGTCTAATTTTTAAAGTAACTCCCATGATGTACAGTTGTGTAGTTTGCTATTAGCGGCTGGTTAAAGTTGTAGTTAATCCCGCCCAACAATACATTGGGAGTGGTTACATTTTCGCTGCATTAAATCAAGAAAATATCTGCGAGAAAACACCCTGAAAATGCTCTCGCAGTCTAAAGCCTCTCGCGGTTAAGGCACAGTGAAGAGAAAGCGCAGCTCCGGCTTTATTCACAGTGCGGCTCTGTGTCAGTGAAATAACTGTGTACAATGCGATAATAATACATTAGATGTTGCGCCCAACATCTACATAAACGAAATGTTGCTTATTATTCGTGCACATAGAGAAAATATATATTTATATTGTTTTGTTCAGCAATGTGTCCGTGTTCGTTTTGTTTCGTTTTGGTTTCATTACTTGTTTATTCTGCTCTTGCTTTCTTCCTTTCATGTCTTAACAATTGATTCCTTCTTATCAGATCTTTCATGGGAAAAGTGCTACTATCAAGTGTATATACACTATCAAGTGTATATTACACCTCACTCGTACTCACTACAATGATGTATATTAAGCCTATACCCTATGTTACGGGGGTGTTTCCATGTTTGATACATTTGGATACACGGATTGAATGTGGATTGTGATTGATGCATTTTGTAGCTGATGTTGGACAGTACAGTATTTCTACAGTTCACGCATCTCTCTCTACAGGCTGCTCGGTGCTTCTCACTGACAGTTATAGGGGCTGGAAAACGGTGTTTCTACAGACGCATAATGGGGGGGAGTTTGGACGCTGTTCTCCGTTGCTTCGTACGTCTTTGATCGTAATATTTTTAGGGGGGCTGAAGCCCCACTGAATAGGGTCTAGCGACGCCCGTGGGCTATATGTATATTTGGGAATGAAGGCGACTTTTAAGACACAAACACTACATCGAATTACACTGTCAGCAGCTGTATAATTGCTATTATGAATATGTACACAAAAAGGTAAAGCATCTGGAGACGTCTGGATGACATTTATAGAATATTGTTACAGGCATATATGGTTGTATAACTTGCAAGCCAGTACACATATAAGTGTGTGACGTTTAGGCACTGCACATTGGGTGCAAAAACCCCCACACACAAAAAAAAAAATATATATATATACAGTGAGGGAAAAAAGTATTTGATCCCCTGCTGATTTTGTATGTTTGCCTACTGACAAAGAAATGATCAGTCTATAATTTTAATGGTAGGTGTATTTTAACAGTGAGAGACAGAAAAACAACAAAAGAATCCTGAAAACCGCATTTCAAAAAAGTTATAAATTGATTTGCATGTTAATGAGGGAAATAAGTATTTGATCCCCTATCAATCAGCAAGATTTCTGGCTCCCAGGTGTCTTTTATACAGGTAACGAGCTGAGATTAGGAGCACTCTCTTAAAGGGAGAGCTTCTAATCTCAGCTCGTTACCTGTATAAAAGACACCTGTCCACAGAAGCAATCAATCAATCAGATTCCAAACTCTCCACCATGGCCAAGACCAAAGAGCTGTCCAAGGATGTCAGGGACAAGATTGTAGACCTACACAAGGCTGAAATGGGCTACAAGACCGTCGCCAAGCAGCTTGGTGAGAAGGTGACAACAGTTGGTGCGATTATTCGCAAATGGAAGAAACACAAAATAACTGTCAGTCTCCCTCGGTCTGGGGCTCCATGCAAGATCTCACCTTGTGGAGTTTCAATGATCATGAGAACGGTGAGGAATCAGCCCAGAACTACATGGGAGGATCTTGTTAATGATCTCAAGGCAGCTGGGACCATAGTCACCAAGAAAACAATTGGTAACACACTATGCCGTGAAGGACTGAAATCCTGCAGCGCCCGCAAGGCCCCCCTGCTCGAGAAAGCACATGTACAGGCCCGTCTGAAGTTTGCCATCATCTGAATGATTCAGAGGAGAACTGGGTGAAAGTGTTGTGGTCAGATGAGACCAAAATCAAGCTCTTTGGCATCAACTCAACTCGCCGTGTTTGGAGGAGGAGGAATGACCCCAAGAACACCATCCCCACCGTCAAACATGGAGGTGGAAACATTAGGCTTTGGTGGTGTTTTTCTGCTAAGGGGACAGGACAATAGCACCGCATCAAAGGGATGATGGACAGGGCCATGTACCATCAAATCTTAGGTGAGAACCTCCTTCCCTCAGCCAGGGCATTGAAAATGGGTCGTGGATGGGTATTCCAGCATGACAATAACCCAAAACACACAGCCAAGGCAACAAAGGAGTGGCTCAAGAAGAAGCACATTAAGGTCCTGGAGTGGCCTAGCCAGTCTCCAGACCTTAATCCCATAGAAAATCTGTGGAGGGAGCTGAAGGTTCGAGTTGCCAAACAGCCTCGAAACCTTAATGACTTGGAGAGGATCTGCAAAGAGAAGTGGGACAAAATCCCTCCTGAGATGTGTGCAAACCTGGTGGCCAACTACAAGAAATGTCTGACCTCTGTGATTGCCAACAAGGGTTATGACACAGCATATCGTTATTGTGTCACCTGCTGAAGGATAAATTGAACAATAGATTTGCACGCAACCATCCTCTTACCGTGGAGACAATTATGTGCCGCGTTAGCCTATATGCTACAGGCTCCTTTCAAACTACAGTAGGGGACGTTGTGGGGGCGCCAAGCCACTATCAGCACCGCTATCACAGCTGGCACTGTGGAAAATCAATGATGTAGATTGACATATATACAACTGACATATACACAATTATATTACACTGTCATATTACAATGTGTACTATAAAGAGTATCTATGTATGGATCAGTGGCGTAGCCAGGAAAATGAGCGCGAGGCATAATGAGGGATTCACGGTGGGGGTCTGGGGGTCCTCCAGCAGAAAATGTAGAAAATTAAACACCTGAAATGAGCGATTCTGAGTCATATCGGAGTCGAACAACTTATATCAATATCTCCATGAAATATATATTTGCTTCACAACCACATATCACAATGGGACACATCCAGTGAACAATCACACATCAACCGACATTATACCGGCAAACTAGGGGCCAGATTGAATCAAATCTTTGACCGCTGCTAATACAAAACTACAGAACTGGACTCAGTTGCGGCTTCATTTTTCAGTTGATCATTTATTCTAATAATTAATGTAACCACTATGATGTTCATTTAGTAGTTTTGTATTAGCCAGTGGGTCAGTTTTTATTGAATACACCGCGCTACACATATTATTCTTATTCTTATTCTTACTATTCTTCTTATTATTATATGTTTATTGGCAATCTTACAAAACAGAGCAATACAAAGTGCACATGACAAGTAAACGCTGATTTAAAGCGTCCCTGAATAAGAGACTTGCATTTTTCTGGTATTCATATATAACCGAAGATACCAGCATTGATCCACGGCTATAGATAACGCCTGGATAAGATTGTCTGCGAAGACATACAAAATTTAAAATACACAGCTGTCATCAAGAGCGGCTTTGTTTTTATTATTGTATTATTTTCTCCTACTCTTTTTTAGCCGCTACACAGTACAGGTTTGTAATTGTGTTTCAGCGGGTAGACTCATGCTTTCAATTTACAGCGTGGAGCTGTACCTTCAGGCGCTATCGTGGGGCTGGATAAAATTAAAACTTTGACCCACCCGCTAATAGCAAACTACACACCTGTACATCACAGCGGTTACATTTATGGTTAGAAGAAAGTGTCATCTTACTGAAAATGAAGCCGCAACTGAGTACAGTTGTGTAGTTTGCTATTAGCGGGCGGGTCACAGTTTTGATTTCTCTGCTTTATCGACGCATCGCTCTCCTCGCAGCACGTCCTGCTCTCGCGCCCTCGCTGTCACTCAGATTTCAGACACTGTGATTGGCTCGCGATTTCTCTCACGCGCCCGCCCACCCCAGAAACCCCGCCAGAAAATCCGGCTCCTCCCGCTCGCAGCTCCGCACATTTCAGATTTAATTCAGCGAGGAGCTGAGCTGCGAGATCCCCTCCTGTGACTCTTCTGGGACTTTTCGCGCTCGCAAACATTTTTGATTTAATCCTGCCCTTAGTCTTTTGCTGTTACAATGTACAAAGACAGAGTAGGTCCGTATTTTCGGGTGTAGCTCGCACAGTACACGTCTTATGTTTACCCTTTCAACTCTACTTTGTAGAGCCAGCGATTCTGCATTGTTCAGTATATAATATGTCACCATAATATACGATCTCACTGAGATAGAAGAGGACAAAATCGTGCCCCCGTGTTGCATCGTTAACATTAAACAGTAGTAATGCACTCGCGGTGGCACTCGATCTCAGATTGAAATGATTTTCAAATTAAAGCAATAACCCACCACTACAGATTCAGCAACGTCATTGCTGTTGTACCATTGTTCATATTCGTGTATTTATTTTAATAACTTGTATTTTCGTGTTTTGTGAATCACTTTTAATTCTATGTTTTAGTTTCACTTTCGGTTTGTCTAGCTTTTCTCAACGGCTTTCTTTCTGAAACGATCCCTCACTATAACAAATCTCAGTTTATACTATTTGTATTTGCTTGCAGAAGTGTCTGTGTGTTTAAACAGATACTTTCCATTGTAGTACTGTTGCAAGTGACTGATAGTTCTTAGTTTTTACGATGTGCATGCCAAAGATGGCGCCTGAATCTTGTTTTCTCAGTGAAAAATATGATATATGCTGCCACAAGTGGAGACAGTGCATCATTACAGTAAAAAAAAATGACTTTTTGTCTAAAACATTTGTTCATTGCGCCCATATTTCTTCACGTAGGAACTTTTCTTATAGAATATTTGTAGAGAACAGTCCACAGATGCTGTATACCAAAGCACATATCAGCCAGTCAAATGGTCTATGAGGAGCTGAGGCTCAAGTGTTTTCAGCTTAATTGAAAATTGTGAGCACACCATGTGACTTATCATTTTCTTGATATATCCAAATCAAGTATTTACATAAGCACACTATGTAGAAAAAGTTTCATAACTCAACTCTTTACCATTCCTGATAAAACACTGTTTGAAAACGGTCCAATTTTTTGGACTACATTCAAGATGGCTGCCAAACCATGTGACGTTAGGCCACCATATTGTATTTAAGTGACCATACCATAGCCCCTACACTCATACCATAGTTTGGTGAGTTTTCACCAAGCAGTTCAAAAGTTATAGGCATTTGAAAATATTCTGGCGGAAGAAAAAAAAAAAAAAAAAAAAAAAAATAAAAAATAATAATAATAATAATAATAATAATAATAATAATAATAATAATAATAATAATAATAATCCTTACAACAACAATAGGCTTCCAGGCATCCTGGACCTGGAAGCGTAATAATAAATATATCTGCAAGCAGCAATGCAGGGGGCCAAATACACATCTACACAGTACTAACACAGTCTAATACATTCTAATGTACTTCAAACCTGCTATTTATGACACGTTATGCAATTTAAGCATTGCTTTAAGCATCTCGTTTCATCAATCGTATTGCCTTTAACAAATCTGATGGAGGATCTAGCCAAGGGCATGTGTACAGAATTCCACATCAATCGTACCTGCGGTTTCACAGAAGAAGACGTTTGAAAATTGTCCAAAATCTGTCACTTAAACCAATCTGGCAACCAGCCAGTGACAAATGACTTCCATATTACATATGGCAATGCTCTACACAGCTGTGTATCACTGTATGAAGTGTATTGTTTGTATAAGCTTTTGAAAATAACTGCAGAAACATTTTCATAATAATACTAATGAAATATATTCGTTGCAGACAACTATTGAGGCTTCCAGGTGATTCCAGTCAATAAATGTATGGTTTCACACCCCTAATAATATAAATCAGATGAAAGCAAATTTTGACAAAATCGGAAGAGTTTTCATGTTGAAGTTCCCCCTCTTGTGGTCAAATATGTTGAAGTACAAGCCAGTATTAATCTCAAAAAGTCAACTACCCTGATTTGATTTCAATATATCATTTTTAATTAAATTAGTTTAATAATATAAATAGCTCTGGTATCATAATAAATGAGTAAACACTTTATTCTACAAGTCTCATTTGTGTACTTGTATAGCATAGAACTGCTGCAGCTTTTCAATTCGCAGTTATCATCCGAACCTCATTTAGTAGCTTAATTTCTGTTTCATTTGGTTGTCACATTGATTACCGATGTGCACGTTATATATAATTATGGCTTGTAAATGCAATGTTTTATACACTGTAAAAAATTAATCATGGGTCTTGTAATTTTCACTAAATTTTTTTACGTAATAATTAAAAATAATGTGTACATTTCATTAATGAAATTGTGGTTTAGTGTTTGATACAAAATATTGAGAAGATTTCACTAATAGAACCAAGAGATACATTTTCCTCTTTTATTTAAGGACATTTCTGCAATTTTAAGGCTTAAGAGAATTAGTTCAATTTTAGTTGTCTCATGTCGATGCCTATTCTGACGAGTTGAAACAGGTGTCTTAAATTAATGAAATCCAATATTCCACAAAAAGTGTGACAGGTAAAATGTCTTTCTCTCTAGAGATCAGTATGGATTGAAAGGTTTGTTTGATGTTGGCTTGAGAAAGAATAGCCAAAAGAGAGATAGATAGATAGATAGATAGATAGATAGATAGATAGATAGATAGATAGATAGAATTAGATAAGTGCTGATTGGCTTGCAAATAGAACCTTATAGTATGAAGTTTGAGTTCAACTTTGTAGACAGAACCTTTTTGTTTTCTAAATAAAAAGTCCAAAAATGTACACAACTTAAAAAAAAGTCACATAATGTAAATAAGTTGTCACAGAATAAGAATATGTGAATAACTCAATTTTGTCAAAAATGTCAGATAGAACCTTATAATTCCAAGGGGATGAACTTGAACAATACTTTTTTACAATTAAATTGTCTAAAACTACTGTGAAAATATTTAATAATAAGACTTTTGTCAGCCACTATATTAAAAAAGGTAACACTTTATTTTGGTGGTCCACTTTAGAAATTCTACTGAGTATAAGTAACTTTGCAACTACGTGTTAACGTAATCTATTAACCCTAACCTAACAGTTTACTTGCAGTCTACTAATACTCTAATGAGAGTAGTTACATACAGTTAGTAGAATGTCTAAAGTGGACCATCGAAATAGTGTAACCAAAAAAAAAATGTAGGTTATATCTTTCAGTCCTCAAACCCAAAAGGCGTGATGTAAGGCAGAGTGTAATCTCATTTATATGTAACAGAGACCAGCTAGTAAGAGCTGTGTGAGCAAACCTCACTCCACTTGGCCTCAAGAGGTGCCCCAGTGACTGATGCTAGAGGCTATGATCTTTAGCGTCCTTGTTAGTGCACCCACCTCCAATGCCGGTGAAGCTGGTTCGTATTCTGCTTGGAGCGGTGCAAGTAGGACCAGTTACATTTACAGATTGGGATCAACATCAGTGTTAAGGTGCAAAGCTTCAGTTGAAGCAACCCTTCGGATCCCAGTGAATCAGGCACCCCAGTGAGCGCTTCCAGTAACAGTTTAGACTCTCAGCAGGAGACAGGCCCGGGAAATAAAGTCACTGACACAATGTCAGTTTGTTTATCTTCGTTTATTGAAAGTTTCACACAGCCTTTTATACATCTACAAGCAATATTTCATAGGTGGTTCGGGGCAGTCCCGAACCTGAATGAAATTTTCTTTGCATATGTCCCAGGGCAGTTCCGAGACACAGGAAGAAATAATTGATAAGGTATTCTTTATAATTGGGAAAACAACTTTACCCCAACAATCAGAATAAGTAAACTGAAAATTAGAATTAATGTGGGGGCTGTTTTACATTCTGAATGCACTATATTCCTCGTGTAAACATGGTTAATTTGCAGTTTTCCCCCCTACACTGGTGTCACCAAATGTATTTTTTTTTCTTTACCCTGAATACACCCTCTGTCATTGGTGAAACTATATTTGAGCTTGTTATTTTGACAGTGTGTGCCGTCCACTGAAACATATTTTTTTGTTTTAGTGTTTACAAAGAAATTTAGAATTTTAAGCTGTTATAAGAAAAATGTTTCAAAATGTTTGTTTACAACCGTACACAAATAAACTTTATAATTATGGACAGATATATAATGATAGAGAGACAGACAAGATAAAAATACTTATTTAATGGTTGTTTTACAGTGCGACAATACAGATGTACAGCAAGATCTCCTGCCGCAAATAATGAAAATTGCCATCTGCAAGAGGGATGATCAGGAGGACGTCAGCATCATCTTGGAGGGGGTGCAAGTCTAGGGTGGAAAATCTGTCTAGAGCCTGTGCTGTTTTTCTTGGACTGACGTATGCACTAAACCTCACCTACTCGAAAGGACTGAGGCACACATTTGAGGCCTTTCAGAAGCTCTTCTTAGAACTGGATATGTGCAAGTTTCCCCCCAAATTACTAACACTTAAAAACAAACTCATGTCTTAGATTGAGAGACAAAGCATTATTACCAAGTTCTGGTGGAAAAAAAAACTGCACTGATTGAGCATTTGATACTGTTCTACATGATTGTTGTTCATACAATCTTTTAGCTAGTATAAATGGTTTTATACATTTTGCTACAAGTTGTTATTAAAAAGAATGTGACATTTACCACAGAAACAAATTTGTATGCACATGTTTTCGTGTAACAAAATGATGTTTCTCAATGACATGGGAAATGTAAACTTTTTTTTTTCATGTCTTAAAACTGCTGCTTACATTTTATATATATTTGTTATTTATGATTACAGTCCAAAAAGACAATAAAAGCATGTTTGTCAACAAAAACTGCATTTTGTATTCATTATTATCTTAACTTGAAAAAGGCAGTACATTTTATAATTAAGTCATTTTAATTAATACAAATGAGTAAATTTTACTTGATTAATTTGTGAGAAAACATAAAATAAAAAAGATTAAATTAAATTCATTGTGTGCCATAGACTAAATAATTTAGGAAATTTTACTTAATTTATTCGGGTAGATTTCGCAAAAAAACTAAACCTTAAAAAATATGTGTAATAATGTTACCATAATTTTTTTAAGTAGATTGCATGTAACATTTTTTACAGTGTACAATTCCAGCTTGTAAAAGCAATGTTTTTCATAAAGCGGGAAATATGTCCAATTACTAATATCAAGCGCCTCAATGAGCAGGTCCGTTTATTCGATTGTAGCTCGCACAGTAAACGTCTTATGTTCGCCCTTTCAATTATATTGAATAGAGCCAGCGATTCTGCACAGTTCAGTATACAACATGTCACCATAAGTTACGATTTCACTGAGAGAGAAGAGCACAAAATCGCCCCCCGTGTTGCATCGTTAACTATTTAACCAGGAACTGATGCATGGATCCAGCCAATCTCAGTTTGAAATGATGTTCAGTTGAAAGCAATAATCCACCACTACAGATTCAGCAACATCACCGCTCTTGTACCACTGTTGATTTTCATGTATTTATTTTACATAATGTGTATTTATGTTTCATGTGAATCACATTTAATCCAATTTTTTAGTTTCACATTTGTTTTCTCTTGCTTCTCTTCAAGGTTTCTCTACAGCTGAAATAATCCCTAATTTAAACACATCTCAATTTACACTATTTGTATTTGCAGACAGAAGTGTCTGTGTGTTTAAAATAATAGTTTCCACTCTAATACTGTTGCAAGTGACTGATAGTGTTTTGTTGTTACGATGTACATGCCCAAGATGGCCGCTTCATTTTTTTTTATCTCAGTGCTGTTTGTGGTATATGCTGCTACCAGTGGTGACAGTGTGTTATTGCAGGCTTAAAATTGAACAAAATGTACAGTAAGTCAAAATATTTTGTTCATTACTGCTATGTTTCTTCATGTAGGAATTGTCTTTTAGAATATGTGTAGAACACAGTCCAAAGATACTGTATACCAAAGCACACATCAGCCAGTATAAGGGTTTATGAGAAATCGAGGCATAATCCAAGATTGTGTGACTTATCAATGTTTGGTAATACACATTTCAAGTACTAACATCAGAGTAGTAATGATGGCACTTTATGTCAAAGTGACAGGTGGCCCCGCCCCTACCCAGAAGCCCCATGGGCTGGGAAACCCGCCTTACCCAGAAGCCCAATGGGCCAGGAAGCTCCTCCTTACCCTGTACCCTTTGATCCTCTCCAGTCAGCCATCTTGTAAGAATACAGGTTTTACCCTTTGACCCTCTCCTGTCAGCCATCTTGTTTGGATGACCGTGATCTTGTTTAGATGGCAGCCATCTTGTTTGGATGACCTCCATCTTGTTAGGATGACAGGCATTTTGGAAAGGGCACAGGTCATCTTGACAAGTGTTTACTGCCATCTCACCCTGATGGTGTATGTGTGTGTGTGTGTGTGTGTGTGTGTGTGTGTGTGTGTGTGTGTAATGTTTAAGAGTTTAAACTTATTATTATTTGTGTTAGGTTATGTTTTATGATTAGGTTTGGTACGATAAGTTGTTACCAAAATAAAATACATTAAAATAAAAAGAGAACAACAACATAAAGTTTTAATAAAAAAGTATTTTAAACTGTGTTTAGTGATGTGCATGTGATGATTTTAGGTTATATATTTTATGATTGTTTTTGGGGTGGTATAAAATAAAATAAATTAAATTAGAAAAAGAGAACAAAATAAAGTTTTGATCAAAAAAGTACTTACCCAGAGTGGAATTCCAACCCACACAGACATACATCTATTAGATCTTAAGTCCAATGCCTTAACCACTCAGCCACCTGGGTGTTACTATTTGGTATAAGTTACTAAGTTGAAGGGTGTATTCATTAATCACGAGAAAATGAACCATGAAGAGAGATTAAAAGAGATCTATTATACGCCTAAAGAAGCCGGTCGTTTTGGAGGACTCGATACACTGCTGAGAAGTGCCCGAGCAAAGGGTGACCGTATAAAAAGAGAACATGTTTCACAATGGTTATCGGATCAATATACATACACAGTGCACAGACCAGCGCGGGTGAGGTTTAAGAGGAACTTGACACTGGTACAAGACATTGACTGGCAATGGCAGGCAGACCTGGTGGAAATGGGTCAGTTCTCAAAGTTCAACAACGGTATGAAATACATTCTAACCTGTATAGATGTGTTGTCCAAATACGCCTGGGCAGTACCATTAAAAAACAAAACGGGTCAGCAAGTGTGTGCCGCCTTTAAAAGAATATTCACCCAAGGGCGCGTTCCAAAGAAACTGCAGACAGATCAGGGGAAAGAATTCCTCAACCATGGTTTTCAAAGTCTTCTCAAGCAATACCAAATTGTACATGTTGTGACAAATAGTAAAGTGAAAGCCAGTGTGGTAGAGAGAATCAATAGGACTATAAAATCGAAAATGTGGAAGTACTTTAGAGCTGTTTCACAGTTACAATCACACATTCCATAGAACTGTCAAGGAACGACCAGTAGATGTCACCCATGACAATGCCCTGAGGGTGTGGAGGACTGTGTATGGGTCATTTGTAAAAAGCAAACCTTCAAAATTTAAGTTTAAAGAAGGTGATCATGTGAGGGTGTCGAGAATAAAAGGGAAATTTGAAAAGGGGTATGAGCAAACATTCACAGATGAAATATTCATAGTTAAAGAATGTGTGCCTGGATTAAGGCCTATTTACAAACTAAAAGATTATGCTGGTGACGACATAAAAGGTCAGTTTTACACCGAAGAGTTACAAAAGATAAACCCAAATGGTGACAGAGTCTATCGAATACAGAAAATTTTAGACTCCAGAGGCCGTGGCCGGGGTAAACAAGTTTTAGTCAAATGGCTGAGTTGGGGAGTTAAATTTAATAGTTGGATCAAAGCTTCAGAGTTGAAGGGGGGGGGGGGAAATCACCCCAGCCTGCGGATATTACAGCGGGTTTTAACCACATGTATGTTTATACCGATATAATTGAACACCAACTAGTGGGTGACATGTATGCCCCGCTTCTGCGCTGTGTACCTAAAAAAGGGGAAGAAGGCAAGTTTGTTACGCTGTTATATGATAAGCCCCACTATGTCGCCCTGAGCATGGATCAATTCGACACCATCAGCACTGAAATAAAGACATGTCACATTCGCATACGGCAAGGTGATAGTGAAGTTGCATTTCCAACCTGTTAGATACAACCACTTTTAAATCATGGTGATTGTTAAAAACTATGGAGACCCGCACATGTATAGGAACTACTACAAGTATCAGGCGGGTAACGGCCTCCCCGGTTTTGCCGGGATGCCAGTACAATACGGTGCGGGGGTAGCTGTTAGCTATGCCTTTTCTGAGACGCAGATTAGAAATTGTCAAACCACACGTCAAATTGGCTGCCAGAAACATAGCTAAAGATGTGATCGGGCAGGTTTCAAGTGCGGTGGCCAGTAGAATTCATGCTCCGAAAGGTCAGGAGAGGCATTAAAAGGAAAAGAACGACACCACTGGGGCTCACAGGACCGCCGGCCCCTGTTAAAAGGACTATACAGAAGAAACACAATCATAAGAGAAACGGGGCTGGTAAGAAGAGGAGCTCCAGGCAACAACATCGCGGGGATATATTTTAAACATGGCTTTCGTTCACTGCAGTTCTGAGGAGTGCACCAAATCTGAACTGGACCTTTTTCAGCTGGTGCCCACACAGACCAGCATTGAGAAGAGTTTCTATGTGGAGGTGCCCCCCCTCACAGCGCTCTCTGACAATGCCCCACTGGAATTCTACATCACTGGAAACGGAGAAGACTATCTAGATCTGAACAACACGATCATCTACCTGACTTGTAAAATTACTAAGCATGATGGCACTGATCTGGCCCAGGATGATCGGGTGGGCCTGGTAAATTACCCCGTGGCCTCCCTTTTCAGCCAGGTCGACATCACAATCGGTGACAGACTTATTAGCCAGAGCAACAACTGTTATCCATACAGGGCTATAATAGAATCCATTCTCAACTACAGTGAAAGCACTTTGAACACACAGTACTCAGCAGGCCTTTTTGTCAAGGACACAGCCGGCCAGCATGAAGTAACCGCACTGAACGGGACAAACCTGGGGTTCAGAAATAGAGCGGCCTATACAGCAGGAAGCCGAAAACTAGAATTGTTGGGTTGTATTCATGCAGACATGTTTTTTCAAGACAAATTAATGCTGAACGGCGTTGATATAAAAATTCAACTCACCCGTAACAGAGAAGCGTTCTGTCTCATGAGCAACGCTGAGGATTTCAAACTGTCGGTTCTCTCAGCAGCTGTGTTTGTGAAGAGGGTCCGGGTGGCCCCCGCTGTCAGGCTGGGTCATGCCGATGTGCTGCAGGTGGCTAATGCAAAATACCCTGTAGATCGGGTTCATATGAAAGTGTTCAGTCTGGCCAGAGGAAGCAGGGTCTGCAACCAGGAAAATGTGTTTCTGGGACAATTGCCTAAAATAATAGCAATTGGTTTTGTGGATAAACCCCTTCTACTTTAAACATTGTGATATTAATTTCCTGGCCCTGTAAGTAGATGGGGAGCAGATCCCTACTAAACCGCTACAACCGGATTTCGCAAATGATAACTTTAACCTGGTGGAAACAGCCGGAAAGCACCTCAAAGACAAGCCTCTGGTAGTGGACCGTAAGGAGTTTGCCAGAGGTTACACACTGTTTGCATTTAACCTCAGCCCGGATCAAGAGTGCACTGGGCACTATTCGCTCATAAAAACAGGGAACCTGAGAGCAGAAATTAGTTTTGCCCAGCCATTACCAACCACCGTGAACATGATAGTGTATGCTGTTTTTGACAACATTGTTGAAATTAACATTAATCATTATTAAGATAAGTCCTTTACGACTACAGTTGAAAAACGATTGCCTTGTGGCTTTCAATACTCTGGTCATGAATACGCAACAGATTGGGGCCATCATGACTAAGGACAGTTACACAACAGACTATTTTCTGGGTGTGTTTCCATCTGACGAGCTCCCCAAACGGTCAGGAGTCCACAGGCCGGCCTGTTTCGTCATCAACACACATCCGCATGACCGACCCGGGGAGCACTGGCTTGCTATCTATCTAGGAGGAGATGGGAAGGCCGAATTCTTTGATTCTTACGGATTCCCCCCCAATGCTCCTTTTTTCCCTAAATCAATCATGCGTTTTTTAAACACAAACTCAGTGTTAACAGTGTTAACTCCAGACAGTTGCAGGATGCTTTATCCACAACATGTGGAAACCACTGTGTGTATTTTTTACAACAGCGTTGTAAGGGGCTAGCTTATAATCAGATATTGGATTTGTATTCTGAAGATTTAATTAGTAATGACAACATGGTAATGCAGTTTGTGAAAAGTTATAACAGGAGAACGAGACCTATGTATCTGTTTAAGCTTCATGTAAATGAGAATTGTCAGATGTGTAACCGAATGCATGATTTTAGGATCTGTCATAATTGCTAAATCAGTCATGAACAGAAATAAACAATGTTAGAACAGTGTATGAATAACACTATAGACACTATAGAATGATAGAATAATGCTTGTGTGTATGTTTGTGTGTGTGCGTTTAAGCTTAATGACGTGGCATTCTCATATATGTAACGCCTGCTAACCTGATAATAAAATATTATATACACATGAATTATGTTTATATGTAGTTAATAAATCCATACATACAAACACCATTGTTTATCACGCGTTACATTTTTTATTCAGCACACACAAAAACCAAATAAACTAAAACAGTGAAACACCACTGATAATGTTCTTTGACATACAAACACAATAATAATAATAATAATAATAATAATAATAATAATAATAATACATTTTTTATTATCAGAATCACACAAGGATTTAACATTTTACAGATAACATCAATGTATGTATTTCTATAGCCTATATATAAACAAACAACAACCAAAATAATAATACAAAAAATAAAACCATGAGGACCCGCTTTACAGAGACAGCCATGGTAATTTCCCAAACAGCCGATGCTTTTTAGCTGGCTGGTCTCTTTGTGGTGTTTCGGGTGGGGCAGCCGCCCCCTCCATCGGAATATCAAAGTCTGGTTCAGGAGAAATAGGATTTCTCTGTATAGACATAGAACTGTCTCTAGTAGGTGTTGTTTTCAGTTTCTCCAACACCTCCCTGTTTATTCTGTTAGACAGTACCGAACCGGGGATGTTAATCTCCGCCATCGCCATCATAAAACTGCCCCAGCCTTTGGGGGCTCTTCCTGTGGCCAGCGTGTGCGGCTGTGTGACAGCCCTAACCAGATCAATCACATGAGACCCACGAACAGGGCCCCCCTTGTACACAAATTCCCCATTCTCATTCCAGCTAGCTATAGAATTGTTGGACACCATTTCGGCATTTTTATTTTGCCTTTGTGGGATAGCGTCTAAAATATAATCGAAAACAGGCTCTGTGTGCGGTTTTTCGGCCGGGGTATCGGTGTCAGGCATCTGCAAAGTCAAAGTGGCTTTTTCAGATTCTGCCTGCCGCGTCAGGGCCAAGTACCTCTGCAGCGCTTTGTCATATTCACCCAATTGAGAGCTTTGCAGAATATCTTTCATTTCACCATCCAATTTATATGTGGCTATTTTCCTGATGTCGTGTTCAACTGGAAAGTCCTCTTTAATTTGGCCCATCTGTTTCTGAGGTACTAGATACATTTTCTCAGTGAATTGCATTTTCATCTGGTCAGTAAGCCGGTAATGACGGGAATGGCAATACTTAGCAAATTACCGATAAACCCCCCAGACTGATTCAATAGATTTCTCTTTCTCTTAACAGACACTGTCTTTTTACTAAGTGTTTTTATAATGTGGCCACTTTTCTTGAGTTTCTGAAATTGTTTAGCGCTCAAGCGGATGTTTCCTTTCAGTGTATTTAGAGCGATTTCTGACACGGCCTGTACCAGGTCGCTTCCAGCGGCGCACAGAATGGCCTTGTTGCGGCTTGGCTTTAACCAGCAGCTGCAGGAGAGCCAGTTTTCTCTTCATACGCAGTGACATACTGACAGCCAGAGTCACAGACAGCAAATGTGCTCAACGCTGGAAAACCAGCGGCTTTTACTTTCTTTGTTTTTTAAACACATAAACCACCGGGATGTCAGGGGGGAAAAGACCCGTCCTTAAACGGTATTCATCAGGGGTCTTTGACATGACATCGACAAATAAGTATCCGAAATACTTCTTGGTGGCATCTTCAAAAGCTTCCAAAAAATATGGAGATTTGCCTGGATACATCTGTCGAGCTAACGTTGTAATCTGTAATTTATCTCTTGGTCTTTTGCAGTGTTCTCATCTCAAAGTGCCAGTCACGTTTAACACGTACTATCCCCGGTTGCCGCAGTGCAATGTCTTTTATTTCACCATTTGCACCAGCCTACTTATCCGCATAGTCAAGTATCAAATCTTTTAGGCTATCGAAATTAATTTTCTCACTATTAGCCACGTTTAATGTGATACCCTTTACCTTGATACAGGCTTTCCCTCCTGAGAGCTTATATCCATAGGATTTAGGTCCTGTTGCAAGAAACTCTGTAATGTGCTGATCCGGAGGCAGCTCACTTGTCAATTGACCCAGATAATCTCCTAACTTGGGGTCCCACTGTCCTGGCCTGCTTACATAAATGATTGAATCAGTGTCATAATACAAACAACGACCTTGTAATGAATCCAGAAGAGAGTACAGTTCTAACCTAGCATAGGCGGTGGTGAAACTGGCAATACAAATATTTACATTTGAAAGCTGTGTGTAGTGCTCTTTTCCCCGTTTCCATGTGACACAGGCACATAAAATCATCGTCATCGTCAATAAAATCACAAGACGAGACCTCGTGGTATGGGGCAAACACGTATTTAAATAATTCGTTGGGGTCTCTCACAATACTGGTGTTTTGTAAATCTGGTCGTTGTCCAAATTTTCCCCATAAAGAATTCAAAAACAGTTTTGAAATCTGTCTTTTGGCCGGATTCTTAGTAATGTTGTAATGGTCCAAGTGTACCCCCTCTCTGTCATGATACTCTCTGATGTAGTGTTCACGGTCTGTGTCATTTTTGCACCACTGGGGGTAGCCTGAAGCTTCTTGTTTGCCTTTTAAATGCGTTTTAATATATTCACTAAACAACGTGTTGGTCGAGTGCTTAAAGTGCCAGATCTCGTATATTTCTGCTATTCTGTAACCCTTATCTACAGCAGACAGCAGCTCTGGCATGCACCAGACACCGGTAAGCGCTCTCTGCTCGTCGCTGTTTGTTCAGAGGGGCCCTGCTGGGTGTCAGCGCACGTCCGACAGAGTGTAAAGAACAGTTTTTTACCAACTCGGGTCGGTAGCACAGGGAAAAACAACCTTCTAGGAGGGTAAACTTTGACTTTTGCGAGCCCAAAGTAATTTTGTAAATCTTCAAAGCCCTCGCATATTATATCCGGGTGACCAACGGGGTACAATTTGGTTTTATTTACAAACGGGTACAGACTGGTGAAATCATAGTAACGGAGTTCCTAGCCAGGTTTTGGTTGATAATACAGGGTCACTGCATTCGTCCACCCACCGAATAGAGACTCCCTGGGGTCTAAAGGCGCTGGTAACTGTGATTCGGAAATAAATGCCCTAACATCCTGGTCTTCATTCAGCATTGTCTTCCATTTGTGTTCGCACATCACTTTAACATCAAACCCTTGTAATTTTAAGAATTCGGTTTTATACATTGTCTTTTGATATAGCCAGCCGAATGTTGTTTTTGTCACACTGTTAACGTCATTTTCGCTATAACAGGTATCGTAACCATGAAAAAAACATCCATGGTACTCAAAAGCAGTGTACACACCGTTTATTACTGCAAAACCATCTAGATAGTACGGGCCAAATTTATGCTCACCACCCAGCTTTAGTGCGTGTTGTATACTGATGTTGTCTGTGTGTTCAGTATACATGAGCCACTGAATAGCGGGGGTCGAGAACCGCTTTTTCTGGTTGTGATAATTGTCGTGCGGGACTAATGCTATGGTCTGCGGTCTGAGAAACATGTACCGGTACATGGTCATACACACAGAGGCTAATGTGATGTACTGAAACGGGTCAAGACTGACTTTAATCAGGTCTGAATCAGGGTCAGACGGACACTTCAGACGTATCTGCTCTGTCATACTTAATATCTCGTTTCTAAATGTAGTACAAGCTTGTCTCAGTATGTCCACGTCCTGTCTACAATACCGCTTCAATTCATCGAGTTTGTGCTCATCGTACCATTCCTGAAACTGTGTTTTATCAGCACCCATCATGTAGTCTACCCCGTAAAATTGTTCAGCGGGTAAGGGTCCTACATAATTTTGGTTTGCGACCGTGTTAAAGAAGTGTGGGAAATGGCCTTTCTCACCCTCAAACCCCATTGCTTTTGGCATATTGCTCAGTTTCAGAGGCAAGAAATGTAATGAATCAATGAACCTGATGTTCAGAGCGGTCACTGTCATGCACATAATTTTACCTCCTTGTGTGATGAAGTGTGTAGCAACCTTTTCACGTATGAGCTCTCTAATGACCAAGTAGTTATCATAGCCTTTACCATTGTGTGAAATAAATGTGTCAATGAAACATTTCACAAAGTCAGATAAGCAAGAATCCCCATAAAACTCCCATGTGCGTTTGTTGTTTATGTGTGAGGCATAAACATAATTTGGGATGTGTGTCCTGTTTCTTGCATGCATTCAAAATCAAAGAAAATGTATTTTTCCGATTGTTTGGGGATGTTTATTACGCTCATGTAGCATACATGATTGTCAGGTGTCTGGATAACACTTTTACAGCGCGGAAAGAGCTTTTCTTCGCAAGTGTGCATTATTGGGAGAAAAGTCCGGCACTCTGTACAGTAAAAGTGTTGAACACACTGAATCTCTTTGGTGGCAGCTTTAGCCTTGTGTCTCCTGAGACAGACACCACCTCTACAGAATATTTTACATACATCGCATCTGACCTCAAAACAGTGGGGGTCTAAACACGCTCTGCACAAATTCCGACACGTGTGACTATTTTTATGCCCATATACTGCGTGGCAATAATCACAGAAATAGTTAACACCTATAAATGTTCTGATGTTTAAAACCCCGTAGTAATGCTGTTTGTGAAGTAAAACAAACATCTGTGCATTCTTTCCCTTTCCACAGGCGGTACACACTGGCGGCAAAACATAAATTGTTACCTTGGTTTTTGAAATCAGTGAGGCATGCCCTTTTCTTGTCTATTATCTTGCAAAACAAAATACCTTTTATACGTCTCCGTACCCCACCTTGCATATTAGGATTTCGGTGTGACTTTGCAGTAAATTAGCTATGCTCTCTAGGAAATCTGTTTCATCCAGCTCCCCCAAATGTTGCCTCCTCTAACAGAAAGCATTATTTAATGACCCCGAGCTCAGTCTAAGCTGTACAAAATCATTAGGACCCACATTGTGTGATATTTCATTTAACAGCCCTTGCACAGCACCAGTACGATTCTACCAGATCCAGATTCACAAACCTGAATTCTTCATAAAACTCCATTCCCCGGAACCTGTTAAGTTCCCGGTCATAGTGACGAATACGCTCCAAAAACACCCGAGGCGGGTCCCCGCCATTACCACACTCAACCATTTGTTCAGCATTTTCATTATTCACCTCTAACATTGCTACATCACCACCCCCAATCTGATTATCATTATTATTCGCTTCTAATGCTTACCCATCAGACACGTGCAAATCTATATATTCCTGAATTTCCAAGTCTGGTTGGTTATTATTATCAGCTTCTAATGCTAATTCATCAGACACAATCAAATCAATATATTCCTGAATTTCCAAGTTTGCTGGGTGGTCATCAACCGCCACTGTGCTGTAATGGTGTCTGTGATCCTGCTAATTGTGACACATCCATTCTAGATTTAAGCCTACGCAGCATTCTTTTGGCTACATTAATATTCTTTATCAGTACTGCCGTGATACGTGCAGACCGAGTGTCTTTGTGTCTTACTTGTTTCATTATTTGTTAATTGCGGTTTTCACTCACAGTGTGGCGATTCAGCAAACTCGATGTTATACCCTTTTTGTTTTAACACATTTGTCAAAACATGTATTTTTCTATGAGCTGTGTGTAAATCTTCTACCAGTTGCCAACAAATGTGACATATTTTACTAAACAACAGGGCCCTAGAATCATCAGAGGTCTGAATGCCTGTACAGGGTATTTGTTCACCTGACCTGTCTATCTCTTTATGCACACTCGGAGTGGGGTTAACTGTGCTATTTGTCTGCTTACCTCTTTTTACAGTAGCGGGCTGTCTTACTACGTGCTTTTCTCTGAAACATGCACTCTACCTTCAAGATGGTTTAGTGACTTGTTAGAAAGTGTGGATGAGAAAGTAATGCAAATAGTTGAGAAGGTTATAAAAAACAAGGCTTATCAAGTGTTTTACAAACATAAATAAAATACTGTTTGTGCCTGCTCTGCTTTTCTGTGCAATAAGACATTATATTAATTCATATATTTTTTCAGAGAAAGAAACCCCCGGGGCCCCTGGAATTACGTTTACGTATGTTTGAGGAATCTATGTTTGAAGATGTCATCCTCACTCTAATAGCTCACAAGTTTGGTGATTTGTATGATACTGGTAATTCTGATGTGAAATCGCTAGTTGCTGATGTTGAAAAAACAGTGGCGTCCCTCCCCAATGTGCTCAAGAGAATGCTGTATAAAGAGACACATCCTGGTGAATCTGCTTTTACATCTGTCCAAAAAGTTCTGCAGAGTTCTTTTGGAAATACTATCCCTATCATGACCAAACCCAATTTCTACACTGTGCTAGACAGAATAGTGTCACTGCCCTGGCCAATAAACAAGTAGAGGGAGTAGCTAGTGCAGTACAGTTCAGTTGTTTCTTCCTGGCTGCTGTAGGTGTTGGGGAAGCGGGATCATTGGTCACCCGAGTCAGTATCTAATCTCACTGTCTACATCTGACTTGATGCCTTGTTGTCATTTTTAGAGCTGTCACAATAAAATATTGACATTGAAATATATTTTACTGAGTCTCATATTTTGAATGTCTATACCTTTTCTTTCTCTTTTATTTTTCCAACACTGTACCACCCCAAAAATAATCATAAAATATATAACCTAAAATCATCACACGCACATCACTAAACACAGTTTAAAATACTTTTTTATTAAAACTTTATGTTGTTGTTCTCTTTTTATTTTAATGTATTTTATTTTGCTAACAACTTATCATAACAAACCTAATCATAAAACATAACACAAATAATAATAAGTTTAAACTCTTAAACATTACACACACACACACATACACCATCAGGGTGAGATGGCAGTAAACACTTGTCAAGATGACCTGTGCCCTTTCCAAAATGCCTGTCATCCTAACAAGATGGAGGTCATCCAAACAAGATGGCTGTCATCCTAACAAGATTACGGTCATCCAAACAAGATGGCTGACAGGAGAGGGTCAAAGGGTAAAACCTGTATCCTAACAAGTTGGCTGACTGGAGAGGATCAAAGGGTACAGGGTAAGGAGGGGCTTCCTGGCCCGTGGGGCTTCTGGGTAAGGAGGGGCTTCCTGGCCCGTGGGGCTTCTGGGTAAGGCGGGGCTTCCCAGCCCATGGGGCTTCTGGGTAGGGGTGGGGCCACCTGACACTTTGACATAAAGTGCCATAATTACTACTCATAAGCGCAATATGTACAATATCTTTCCCGTTCCTGAGAAAACTATGTTTGAAAACTGTAATTTTTTGCCTGGACTACAATCAAGATGGCTACTTAACCATGTGACATTATGCCGCCATTTTGCGATCTAGTGACCATGCCATAGACCCCTACATCCATTCAAAGTCTGGTGACTTTTTAGACTGCGGTTCAAAAGTTATAGGCATTTGAACATATTCTGGTGGAAGAGAAGAAAAAATAAGTATAATAATAATAATAATGACCAGTGACCACCACATTGCTTATGGGATCAATTCTGTCAAGTAACAATCAGTCCAATACATTCTAACATAGTTCCATACTGCACCATATGCATTTATTTGCAACTTGACCATCTCTGAAATTTGATTGGCTCATGGCGGCCATTTTGTTTTCTCAATCAACTTGCCTTGAACAAATCTGATAGAGGAGCTAGCCAAGGTCACGTGTACAAAATTTCATATCAATCAGACCAACCATTTCGGAGATGAAGATCTTTGAAGATTCTTGGCCAATCCAATATGGCTGCCAAACCATATGACTTATTGACTTGTTTTGAACAAATCTGAATTTAGGCCATAACATAACATCACACACCAAGTTTCACATCTGTCCCGTCTGCGGTTTCGGAGAAGAAGATTTTTGTATATTTTCCAAAATGTGTCACTTAAGCCACTATGGCCACCAGACCATGTGACATATGGCCTCCATATTGAATATGGCATAGTACTACATAGCCATCTATCACTGTATGAAGTTTCATGAGTTTTCATCAAGCGTTGGTTTTTATAGGCTTTTGAAAAGATACTGCGGAAAAATAACAAACCTAACAATAACAATAGGGTTCCAGCAACTTCGTTGCTTGGCCCCCAACTTTTGAGGCTTCCAGGTGCTTGGAGTCGAGAAATGTATGGCTTCAGACTCATAAAAATATGAATCAGATGAAGACACATGTTGACAACAATTGTTGCTTAAAGGTTTTGGTAAGTAGAGTATTCAAGGTCAAGTTCCCCCTCTTGTGGTCTAATATTTTAAGGAACAAGCCATTTCAATCTCAATAAACCAACTACACTTATTTGATTGAAATGTATCAATTTAATTACATTAGTAGTACCATCAATACTTCTAATATCATAATATAGTAGTAAACAGTTTATTCTCTAAGTTTCATTTTGTGTACTTTAAAACACAATCTAACCATTTAAGTAGCTTTAGATTGCTGCTGCTCTCCATTTTTCCATTTGCCTTCTCAAGCTTGTTTAGTTGCATACCTGGTGTTTCATATAGTTATCACGTTGATTTCTGATGTATGCGTTATATATATTTACAGCTGGAAAAGCAAAGTATATCACTAAGGAGCAAATAGCTCCAATTAGTTTTTACTATTGCGCCTGACCGAGTATGTCCGTATGTTGTCTTATGTTCAACTCTATAGAGCCAGCGATTAAATTATCCATTACAGAAATTATCCATTAGGACAAGGCACATCAGGAGGTCTGTGCAATAGGAACAGTCTGGACACCATTTTAAGTTCCGAACGGAATTAACGTCTTTACTATCTACATATTTATTTATTTATTTATACATTGTTTTTTTTGTTTTTTTAATTTTGGCACAAATTATCCTCCATACTATCCATGACAAAATTAAAAATAAATACATGGAGAAAATAATAAATACATGAATTAATGTGGAAATAAATACATGGATAAATAAACAGATTTTGAATTAAATACAATAATAAATAAATCTCCATGTATTTATTAGAACATGTATTTATTTATTTCAACATTTATTTATTATTATCACTGCGAATTTGTTTTAAATTTTAATTACAGTGAAAATAATCAATACATTAATACATAAATACATGTTCAAATGGACATTTTTTTATGTCAACACTACTACATTTATTCATTTATTTATGTAATGTGAAGCGATTCAAGTAATGAATAAACAATGTATTTGCTAAAATAAATTTTGCTTAAACTTTAAGGGGAACTGCACCACAATTTTATCTTAATTCTGTTATTTGTATAAATTGTTTTAAATATAGCAATGTCACAAATGTCTGAAATGAAGATATATTTATTAATATGATTTTCTTAAGGAATAGGTGGCCATTTTCTCTCCACCAGACCCTCGGTAACAGTCTGTACTAGTATGTGTAAGACCTGTAGGCAATACAAAGTAAAAGCATAATAATAATGATGATATTATTTATAACTAGAATGCTAAAGTTCCATGAGAAACATTGTGGAAGTACAGTAAGCAGTATGTTTCAGTGTACATGTAATATATTAAGTACTATAGTACATCACAAGGTACTACAGTAAACTATAGTATACAACAGGGTAGTTCAATATTTGTCTAAGTACCGTAGGAGGCACTATAGTACATTACAAGATACTATAGTATATCACGTAACAAGAGTATACTATAGTATAACAGTGTACTATCGTATGTCACACATTATTCAGTATACCATAGTATAAAAGTTTAGTGTGGTATACAACAGTGTCCTACAGTATTTGTTGTACTACTGTAGTAAGTACTATAGTATAATTGTATTGTTTTATTGTCTATCTTAATTGTAGTTTTAATATTTAATTAACTATATTTTCTTGTAAAGAGCTTTGCGATACACTATGAAATTTCTATGGAATCCGAATGTGTTCAATTTCGTTGGATTTCATGAAATCCGAATGCATGAAATTGCATGATTTAATCAGGTGAATACAGATTAAATCGTGATGCAATTGCATGCTATATAAAGGGTGTTTGGGAGCGAGACTACATGGTGAAGTTTTGAGTTTTGAAAGAGAAAAGCAAGATCAAGAGTGTAAATATGTATAGGAATATTTAGTTATGGCAGCTTCTGCCATGCTGTACATTGGCAAAAAGAAGATGGCTTCACTCACATCTATGCAAGTGTACACTCAGCATTTGTTGCAGAAATTAATGAAAGCAATACTAGTTTCAGTACTGTACTTCGCAAAAACATATTTGCATATTTGTTCAAAACTTGTACTTTAATATTTTTGCGATATCTAACACTGATAGTCCTACATTGTTTCATGTGTGCATGTATTTAAACTAAACAAAAACAAACAAAAAACAACATTGTTCTCTTTTCTTTGCTAAAACTATTTTTGTTACATTGAATCAGGGGTATGCATACATCTGGAAGGCACACTATATGTAATGGTAAGTTACAACAACATAAATGACACAGTATATATATATATATATATATATATATATATATATATATATATATATATATAATCATCACAGTATAGTTCTTAAAAGATCATTTATCAAGCAGATTTAAACAAATTAAAAATGTCTATTATAATGACTGGCTATTATACAGTACACACTCGAAGCACCGACATTTCAAACTACCTACAAGAGCCAAAACTATAGTATAATAATGATCAAATAAAAAACTTTATTTGCGTTTATGCAGCTAAAATGCTGTAGGCATATTTAATACATATATTTAGGAAAAGTCAGGAATTGGTATCCATAGTGTATTCAGGAACACATAGTAATTCAAATTAAATCAGTCAAACTGACCAGCCGTGCACTTCTAGAGTTAAATTATAAAGGCAAATCATGCAAAAGATCATATCACGTGTACAGTATCAGCACACAAACTACAGGGTCACAAGCCGCTAATGGGAAACTAAACTTTGGATTCAAACTCGATTTGTAAGGAAATATTGAAGACAAGGAAAGGTTTTCTGTTTCATTTGCATGCAATGCTTTTCTTACAAGAGCAGTGTAGTTTACAGTATAATTTGTGAGCACCCATTTGCTGTAGCAATTATAATTTAGTTTGCTTATTATAATGATTTGGTGTTTTTTAAATATATATTCCTATATATATATATATATATTTTACCATTCATGTTACAGCGTTGTTTTTATTTTAATAAGTGCCCGATTAATCAGCAATTGCCCATTGATTAACCGATCAAATATTTGAATGGACTGACAGCCTTAATATATATGTGTGTGTGTTATTGTAATGAAATGTATGGTTTGTATTATTATTAGCAACTGTAACTGCCTCTCAGCTTTAGTTAAGTTTGTGACTATTTTTTTGGTTCCTACCTAAAATTAATAGGATATCGTAGAGGCGGAACTAATTAGCGCCATCCTTGTGTTCCGCACGTAATTAAAGGGGGCACAACATCTAAAGTGTAGAGCTAAAACATAGCATCGCAAGAGCTCTCCGAGCTAAGTAAATATTAAGAATATAAAGATATCTAAATGTATATTATCCGAGTAAAGAAGACAAGGAAGAAGGCTTTTGAGATTTAGCCCCTCCTAAGTAGGAAGCAGCCTACGAGGTATGTTTCTTTTGTATCCAGTTGTCTGTGATATATTTCATGTGCATAGCTTGTGTTAACTAGTGTGTAACTATAACGGCACAAACTGTATTCAAGACATACATACATGCATTGTATTTATAATTTCCTTTTATTTTTTTTCTCTCTTTCAACCCAGTTCTCACGGGTTGACATGATATGTTGTTGAAATAAAACCCCGTTTTTTAACCAAGACCTCGTGCTTCGTGTTGACTACTGGAGGGAGCTACAGTGAGAACTCGTCTGCTCCGCATGAGTAGGCGAGGAAGACGGCATAGGAGAGCGCGAATCGTGGTTGGGCTGAGACATCTCCATCGCAGCGCGCGCCTTCACAGACGGCATCGGAGAGCGCGAGTCGTGGTCGGGCTGAGACATCTGCACGTGACAGCGCGTGCGCGCCTTCATTCCAGCGCGAGAAGAGGCAGTGCCCACGGAAGAATCAGGTTTCATAACGCAAATTAAGCTGTAATTCAGAGACATTAAGCGTTCTGGGCAAGAGAATGAGACATTTCTTTGCATTTCCCATTAGTTAATGTTTTGTTTACTTACCTTTTCTCAAATTGAAGTGGATTGATATTGCTACTGTGTTGATATTGTGTCTACTGATGAGTAGGATGTGAATATTAAGAACTATTAGTACCGAGAGTAAGGCAGAATTGGTCATATTTAGACTTAAAAGTGAATGGTTATTACTTAATGTGGTATATGTACAAGTTTAACTAAGAGTTAATATTTTTGGTTTGTTTAATTTCATTTGTGGTAATTTAAGATTTAAATAAGGCCATATATAACTATAACAAGTTATCAGGCAAGAAGACCATAGCTCCATAGATCACAAAGTGAGTGTTACTAGTCTTTGAGTACAGTTAGTACAGTTTTTATTTTGGAAAAAGCAAGTTAATTTAGCTGCAGAGAGTAATTTTTCTCCAAAGTAGTGTCAGTAGCTGCAAGTAATTAAAGGCTGACTATTCACATATCAGAGATTAAAAACAACTACTCAATTGAGCTTAAGCTAAGTTAAACATAACTTAGATTATTGTGAACAAGGTAATTTACTCAACTAAAAAACAAGTTTAGATTTAAACCAAACTAAAGCAAAATGTCAGAGTTTGAGCTTTTCTTTGAGAGTGACAAAGAGGGTGCAGGTGAAGACGCGCAGCAGCACTGCGCAGACATGCAACCACAAGCTGCTGAAGGCACAGGAGATAACCACACTTCCTCACAAGAGCCACATAGAAGCCAAAGGGTCCGCAGGTTTACGGAAAAGGGCCAAGAACTGCACGATCAGCAAGTAAGAAGATTTGCACACCGTTTCAGTGTGAGCTACGAGAAGTGGAAAGCTATCGCTAAGGATGCCAAACAAGCGCTGAGTGGACAATGCTCAAACAACCTGCTGCGTGACCACATTACTAAGATAAGCAATGCCTCAGATAATCTGAACGTTGTTTATGAAGATTTAAGGCACATTGACATTCCCGACCAAGACACACGTCGCAGAGCAGACACCTGCGAAGCAGTAACAAGAACAATCATCCAGACTGCAAAGGCTCTTCTAGACACAAGAGGGGGTGAAGAACAAAGAGTGAAATCAATAGAGTCTGTAATTGAAGCTGCAGCCTCAGACAAAGTAAGCGTCAACTCTCACCGCACCAAGTCGTCTGCTCATTCTCAAACTAACTCAAGAATAACATCCCGTTCAAGCCAGTCTTCTGCAAGACGAGATGCTGCTGCTGAAGTTGCTGCCAATGAAGCCACTTTAAAAGTACTGCTAGAGCAAGAACGTCATATCAAAGAACTTGAAAGACTCGAAACTGAAGCAGCCAATTTACGAGCTAATCAAGAGGCTGAAAATGCAGAAAGACAAAGGGTGCTGGAAGCCAAGCGCAGAGAACTAGAAAGATTGGAGACAATCAAAAAGCTAGAGGCTGCTAAGGCGAGACAGCAAGTATATGAACAAAGTGAATGCTCAGATGAAGAAATATTTGGGCTGCTCCATCAATGTGTCCCTCCGAAGGAGAATGAGGAAGTCAAGCATGAAAGTAGCCTATTGCAGCATCGCTCCCCACCTCACTCTCTGACACAACCAAAACAAGAAGACAATACTGCAGCTCTTGTTAGAGCATTCGCAGAGTCCATCAGTGCGAGTCGTCTTCCCGTACCTGAACCAACAACGTTCAACGGCGACCCACTCAGATTTAATGACTGGAAAGTCTCCTTTCAGACACTTATTGACAGGAAAAACATACCAGCTGAAGAGAAAATATACTATCTGCGAAAGTATGTGGGTGGACCAGCCAAAAAGGCCATTGAAAGCTACTTCTTGCTAGGCACAGAGTCAGCTTATTGTGCAGCGTGGACCATCCTAGAAGAGAGATACGGCAATCCATTCCTTATCGCCAAGGCCTTCAGAGATAAGCTTGATACGTGGCCCAAAATAAACTCTAAGGGGAGTGTGGAACTTCAAGAACTCGCTGACTTCCTTCGCAGCTGTGAGGCGGCCATGTCTCAGATCAGAGGTCTTGAAGTACTCAACGACTGCAACGAAAATCAGAAAATACTCTCTAAACTTCCAGACTGGCTGACCTCAAGATGGAATAGGAAGGTGATAGAAGTGGAAGAACAAAGTCACACGTTCCCAAGCTTTAGCCAGTTCGTCAAGTTTCTCACACGTGAAGCCAAAATCGCCTGTAACCCAATAACGTCCCTCCACGCTCTAAAACCAAGTGAAAATGAGAAGATCAAGGTTTCAAAGACAAGAGGTCATGGAGCAAAGGTATTGGCAACCAACTCAGACGAGAAAGCTGTTACCACAAGCTGTGTCTTCTGTGAGAAGGCAGGTCACAGTCTACACAAGTGTCGCAAATTTATGGATGAGACTATTTCAGAGCGAGTCAAGTTTGTTCAAGAGAAGAAATTGTGTTTCGGCTGTCTGAAGTTTGGCCATCGCTCGAAGGACTGTGAAAACAGAGAGATCTGCGATATGTGTGAAAAAAGACATCCAGCTTGCCTCCATGATAATCGCACCAAAGAAGAAAGGATGTCAACACGGCTTAGTGGAGCAGGGAACAGTGGCAAGTCAAGGGAAAGGAAAATAGAGCGGCCACAAGATAGGGCAGCAAGATCATCACGTGAGTCAACATCCAACAGAGTTTTACAGAATGTTAAAGACACTCATACATCCACAGTCATTCCAGTGTGGTTGTCAGTCACAAGTGAGCCAGATCGTGAAGTTCTTGTGTATGCACTCCTCGATACACAGAGCGACACGACATTCATCCTGGAAGAAACGGCAAAGACTCTTCACACAAAGAAGGAACCAGTTCAGCTAAAGCTCTCCACAATGGCTTCAAGAAACACAGTTGTGTCCTGTCGGAAACTGACTGGACTACAAGTGAGAGGATTCTACTCAGACAAGATAATTCCTCTGCCAGTGACCTACTCAAGAGAATTCATCCCTGCAAACAGAGATCATATTCCCACACCAGAGACTGCAAAGGCATGGCCTCATCTGGAACACATCGCAGACGAGATTGCTCCTCAACAAAGCTGCGACGTGGGCCTGCTAATCGGCTACAACTGTCCTCAAGCTCTTGTCCCAAGGCAAGTGGTGCCTGGTAAAGAAAATCAGCCCTTTGCTCAGAGAACAGACCTGGGCTGGAGCGTAGTTGGCTATGGCAACCCATGTCTTGACTATGGAGATGAAATTGGAATAAGTCACCAGGTCATCGTGAGGCAAGTGATGCCTGGTCTTCAGTCCTCTTCAAACCTCACAAGCGAAGTTCACTATGTCTGTAGAACTCAAGTCAAAGAGGTAGTCTCACCTGCAGATGTCATCAAGGTGCTGGAATCGGACTTTGTCGAAAGGTCTTTGGAGGACAGTCACATCTCTCAAGAGGATCTCCGATTCCTGTCAAAGATGGAAAGAGGCATCAGGCTCAAGGACAATGGTCATTATGAGATGCCACTGCCATTCAAGAATGAAAGACCCAACTTACCAGATAACATGGTGTGCGCCATCCACCGTCTCAGATGCCTAGAACGGAAGCTGAAAAGAAACAAACAGTACTACAAAGACTACAAGACCTTCATGGATGAGATCATAACACGTGGAGATGCAGAAAGGGTCCCAGAAGAAGACCTCAATAAAGCTCCAGCATGGTACATCCCACACCATGGGGTGTATCATCCCCAAAAGCCTGGGAAGATACGTGTTGTCTTCGATTGTTCGGCGAGATTTCAAGAGACATCCTTAAACGACCATCTCCTGACCGGTCCAGAGCTGACAAACACCTTGGTGGGAGTTCTGTGTCGTTTCCGGAAAGGTCCAGTGGCAATCATGTGTGACATTGAACGCATGTTCCACCAGTTCCACCAGTTCCACGTTAAAGCAGAAGACCAAGATTACCTAAGATTCCTGTGGTGGGAGAATGGAAATCTTGAAGCCAAACCATCCATCTACCGGATGAAGGTCCACTTGTTTGGCGCTGCTTCATCACCTGGCTGCGCTAACTATGGACTCAAGCACCTCGCAGCCGAAGGACACGGACACTTCAGTGAAGCCACCATCAAGTTCATTCAGAAGAACTTTTACGTTGATGACGGCTTGTCAAGCTTAGCGTCTGAAAGCCAAGCTATTCAGTTAGTGAAGGAGGCAAGAGAGCTCTGCAACAAAGGCAAACTCAGGCTGCACAAGTTCATTTCCAACAGCAAGAAAGTCCTAGCCTCAATCCCCAAAGAAGAATGTGCAAAAGCCGCCCAAGACCTGGACATGGCCCTGGGAGAGCTACACGTGGAAAGAGCACTTGGCATACAGTGGTGCGTGGCTTCTGACGAGTTCCAGTTCAGAGTGATTGTGAAAGAAAATCCACTTACCCGAAGAGGAGTTTTATCCACTGTCGCTTCAGTATACGATCCACTCGGATTTGTGGCACCGTTCATCCTGGTGGGAAAACAGATTCTGCAGCAGATGTGTCATAACAAGCTCAGTTGGGATGACATCTTACCTGATGATCTTCGACCCCTGTGGGAGTTTTGGCTCCAAGACCTGCAAAACCTGGCTGGTGTAAAGATTCAGAGATGCTACATTCCATTAAACTTTAAGGTTCAGAGCTACGAGCTCCATCATTTCTCTGATGCCAGCGTGTCAGGTTATGGCGAGTGTTCGTACCTCAGAGCAGTCAGTGCATCAGGTGAAGTCCACTGCTCTTTGGTAATGGGGAAGTCAAGAGTAGCCCCTGCTAAGGTTACCACCATACCAAGACTTGAGCTGTCAGCAGCAGTCGTAGCCGTCCGCACCAGTGACATGCTCAAAAGGGAACTGGAGATAGATTGCCTACAGGAATTCTTCTGGACCGATTCAAAGGTTGTCCTCGGATACATCAGTAACGAGGCCAGGAGATTTCATGTGTTCGTGGCAAACCGTGTGGAACGCATCAAGCAAAGTACGGAGTCTGCGCAATGGAGGTATGTGGCTTCCGAAGAGAATCCAGCAGATCATGCCTCAAGAGGTCTTGCAGCAAAACAACTTGTAGCTTCCAACTGGTTCACGGGTCCAAGCTTTCTTTGGCAGAAAGAGCTGACCAGCGAAGTAGTCAAGGTGGGAGAGATTGCAAGTAGTGATCCAGAGATCAAGAAGGCCCAGGTTCATGACACCCTGGCAAAGGAAATAAGGTCACTGTTAGATTGTCTACGAAAGTTCTCTGACTGGTCAAGAATGGTGAAAGCTATAGCCAGACTAAAGCGGCGTGCAAGGGAAGCGAAAGGCCTCAGGCCAAGGTCCTGGGAAAGCACCAGTTTAGAGGAAAGGAGAGATGCAGAGCTCAGCATAATCAAGATGGTCCAACAAGCAACCCTCTCTCAAGAAATACAGGGCATCCAGTGTCATAAGAACTCACAAATCAAAGACAAGGCCAACAAGTTACACAAGTTGGGTCCATTCCTGGATGACCAAGGTATCCTCAGAGTCGGAGGCCGCTTAACTCATGCTGCTCTTCATCCACATGTGAAGCATCCAGCTGTTCTCCCTAGAGACAGTCACGTGTCGGCATTACTCGTCAAGCACTATCACGAGAGAGTGCACCATCAGGGACGGGGAATGACCATAAATGAGATCCGATCCAATGGTATATGGATCCTGGGATGCAGCAGGGCAGTGTCATCCCATATTTACAAATGCACAACGTGCAGGAAGTTCAGAAGATGCACAGAACAACAAAGGATGGCAAATCTCCCGGAAGATCGAATGGAAACAACCCCTCCATTTACTTACTGCGGGATGGACTGCTTCGGGCCATTCCACATCAAGGAAGGAAGAAAAGAGTTAAAGCGTTATGGACTCTTACTTACCTGCATGTGTTCCAGAGCAGCGCATATTGAAATGCTCGACGACTTGACCACAGATGCCTTCATTAACGCTCTGCGTTCATGCATCGCTATTCGTGGAACAGTACGGCAAATAAGGTGTGATCAAGGGACAAACTTTGTTGGTGCCAGGCGTGAGTTCATTCAAGCATTAAAGGAGATGGATCAAGAGGAACTCAAAGAACTGAGATGTGAGTTCATCATGAACACCCCAGCTTCAAGTCATATGGGTGGCGTCTGGGAAAGACAAATTCGCACTATCAGAAGTGTCTTGACGTCCATTCTAGAACAGTCAGCCAGACAACTTGACTGCTCCTCACTACGAACGTTCCTATATGAAGTTATGGCGGTTGTAAATAGCAGACCTCTGACCACTGATCATCTGAACGATCCATCCTGTCCAGAGCCCTTGACACCAAATCACATCCTGACCATGAAATCCACGATCATCTCTCCACCTCCTGGAAAGTTCGTCAGGGAAGATCTGTACCTCCGTAAAAGATGGCGCAGAGTTCAACTCTTAGCCAACAACTTTTGGACACGGTGGAAAAAGGAATACCTCCTCAATCTCCAACAGAGACAGAAGTGGACCAAAGACCGCAGAAACGCTAAGGTCAATGATATTGTCATTTTGCAAGATGATGCTACACCACGAAACCAGTGGAAGTTAGCAAAGGTTATTGAAGTGTACCCAGGAAAGGACGGAAGAGTGAGAAGGCTCAAGTTGCTTATCGGCGATTCAACTCTGGATGGAAGAGGAAAGCGCATCTCTAAACCTGTTCATTTGGAGAGGCCCATCCATAAGACAGTTACATTGTTGGAAGCAGACTGAAGACTCCAGCATCCTCCAGTCACTCTTTCAACTAGTTCTTAAGTTAAGATAATAAGTAAATAGTTAGTACTTTGAAATTAATATTATGTGCAGTTTATATGCAGTATGTGTGTCTCCAAGCTGTTCTGAGAAATCACTTGTGATTTGGTGGGAGTGTAACTGCCTCTCAGCTTTAGTTAAGTTTGTGACTATTTTTTTGGTTCCTACCTAAAATTAATAGGATATCGTAGAGGCGGAACTAATTAGCGCCATCCTTGTGTTCCGCACGTAATTAAAGGGGGCACAACATCTAAAGTGTAGAGCTAAAACATAGCATCGCAAGAGCTCTCCGAGCTAAGTAAATATTAAGAATATAAAGATATCTAAATGTATATTATCCGAGTAAAGAAGACAAGGAAGAAGGCTTTTGAGATTTAGCCCCTCCTAAGTAGGAAGCAGCCTACGAGGTATGTTTCTTTTGTATCCAGTTGTCTGTGATATATTTCATGTGCATAGCTTGTGTTAACTAGTGTGTAACTATAACGGCACAAACTGTATTCAAGACATACATACATGCATTGTATTTATAATTTCCTTTTATTTTTTTTCTCTCTTTCAACCCAGTTCTCACGGGTTGACATGATATGTTGTTGAAATAAAACCCCGTTTTTTAACCAAGACCTCGTGCTTCGTGTTGACTACTGGAGGGAGCTACAGCAACTGTACGCTATCCAAAACAGAGGTATGGAATATTTTGCTTTTGACAGCTTAAAAAGAAAAATATGTGAACAAAGACCAATCAAGGCTAACTTACCAGTATACAAAATAACATTTATAAATATAAATGTAAAACTTTTTGAAGAGCCGGTATTAATGTTTTGTATAAACTGTATAATGTTTTATATTAATGATTGAAAAACATGTCAACAGAGCCAATTGTATTAATTGTCAAGCAAGCAAATTTTAGCAAGGCTGTTCTGACACTCCCAGCATCTCCTTCAAGATTTCTGTGGCTAATCTGTGGCTGGAGAGGTCACCTCATCATTATTGATCAACAGTTGCTTTGAGAACTATGAGACCAGACCTCTGCCAGTAGATCAAAGGAAGCCATCTTGATATGTTTATTCATTTATTTACAGTAGTTTACAATTAAGATTAAACATAAATTAGTACATTTTGTGCACCCCCAATTCCTAATATGAGGGGCAAAGCTAACGAACTGAGCTTCCGTCCCTCAGTCCCAACAGCTTTCATATGATATTATTTTAATATAGTGATACAACATTTTGTGACATTCCTGTTTTGGATGCCCTATTTTTCAAGTTTGATTGTAATACATGAGTGTTATTAAAGTTTTAACTTAGAGTTACAGACTACATTTGCTGGGCACATCTAAAGACTAGCAAAAATTTATATTTGGATTTCGTTTTGTGAAAATTACTTCACGCTGGGGAATGATTTATTGCAGGATTTACATATGGTAAGAACAGTATAATTATTAATACTATGTATGTGTAACAACGGAGATAAAGTGCTCAGTTTAATTTATTTAAAAATGTGTTATGCTAATTTAGGTAAGGTAGCTGGGGTTTATTAGGGTGTGTGCAGGGGTTTTAGAGTTGGTGACCACGTGTGCGGAGCAACACCTGGAACTGTGTGAACTTCTTCTGGGCAAGAGGCGCGTAGTTTTTTTCTTCAATAAATCTAGCAGCAAGTAAGCAAGCGATTTGTGGGCTACTTGTTTTCCCCCGCTGAAAATACTACATTGGCATCAGAAATGAGGATGGACACTTACGGCTCCTGGCCAGCAGACAGGGGAGGAGGGGGTGCAGGCCAGAGACTCCAGCTCTTCAGGCAGCCAAGCGTGAGCGGCAGAAAAACCGGCAGTGTGTACAGTGTCGGTCTGCTGTGTATCGCTGTTTCAATAATTAAATTATTATTATTATTTATCTCTTGGCAGACACCCTTATCCTTACAAAACAAAATAATAAATAATAATTCATAATAACCAATAAAATGCCCCTCCAATGCTACAGTATGTAAGTTACTATAAGTACATGTAAGTTATTGTTAACAGTAGTAAGCTACTAGTAGTAGTTTTTGAAAATAATCGAAACGTTAAACGATTTGAAAAAGGTGTTTAAGGAAAATAAGCTAAGGCTATTAGATAAGGATAATATAGGGAATTAATTGGCTGGTATGTATACTATGTTTCTACCAAAGTTGTAACAGGATTTGGAATTTTGGGGGTAGAAGAAAAGCTGTAAAAATCCTCAGATTAAACTTAATGGATAATTATTTACTGAATATTGGCATATATCATTTGTTTGTACATTTTCTTATCTTGAAAATTATCAAAAAGAAATATAACAAACATTAGAATTAGAGTTACCCTGTGTTAGACTTGTGTCCTTAATTAGAGATAATTAGAGTTGCCTTGTGATAGACTGGTGTTGCTGCAGGGTTAGGCTTCGGAACACTTTAATTTTGTTAAAAAGTAAACAAAATTGGAAACATATATATACACACACATTTAATTGCATGTAATTAACTTAATTAAAAAAAAGTAAATTAAAAACTAAAACAGTAAAATATGTGTATACAAAAAAACAAATCAGTCTGTTACTATTTTTATATTATACATACTTATTTAAAATAACACATCATCCAATAGGCTTCTGGTTTGGAGCCAAACAATAGCACTAAATGCTACTCCTCATTGCTAATTGCAATAGATTGATTGCATTTTTTTTTTACTTTGGATAGTTATGTCTGCTACTACAGGGAGAAGCTGTTCGATCTCCTCCACAGTCTTCAATCCCATCTGCCGTAGAAGGTCCTCCACTGGGGCAAGCAATTGCTCCCCTTTCTCTGTGAACAGTAGGAAACCTTCTTCGGTGTCACAGAACCTCAGGATGGTTTTCTGTTTCTTTTCTGTTTTTTATGTTGACTCCTGAATGAGAATTAATTAGATGCTTTTCTGGTTTTACCCAATTTATCCTGATTTCTAAAGGAATTAAAAAAAGATTTGGAGAGGTTGAGCTTGAGGTGGTGTGAGTGCATCCAGGCAGAGATAGCAGACAAGCAGGAAGAGATGCAAGAGGGGATGAGAATGTCGGAGGAGGGAAAAGACAGGAAGATCTGGGCATCATCTGTGTAAAAATGGTAAGAGAAACCATGGGATGCAATGAGGGGGCCCAGGGAGTGAGTGTAGAGAGAGGACAAGAGGGGACCCAGAATGGAGCCTTGGGTTACACCTGTGAGGAGAGGTTGGGGGGTGGATGAGGAACCTCGCCATGTCACTTGGTAGGTCCCGTCGCTGAGGTAGGAGTAGAACCAGGTGAGAGCAGTTCAGAGATTCCAAGGTCAGCGAGGCAGGAGAGGAGGATGGAGTGATCGACAGTGTCAAATTCTACAGAGAGATTGAGGAGGATGAGGACTGAGGAGAAGAAGGCCACCCAAGCACAGCTGAGGGAGTCAGTGACTGTAATTACATAAAATCCATTACCAGTAAAAACATGGAATATGCATACCTTACAAAGGTTACAGATTTTTTTTTATCATTCTTGCCTCACAGAATTACAGACCAGTTGCAGCAGTGAAGTTGAAACTCAAGAACCTTCTTGTTTGTTTAGATTTGCACTCTTCTCACAGAACTGGTAACTAAAGTGCCCATAGGAAACCCACACAGACAGAGGTAGATCATGTGAACTCCACACAGACAAGCCCCCAAGCCAGGACTCAAACTCCAGACCCTTGTACCAGTGAGGCAGCAGTGCTAACCACCATGCCACCATGCTGCCCTACTAGGTCCACATTATTTTATACAGCTCTGGAAAGAATTAAGAGACCACTGCACATTTTTCTTAAATCAGCATCTCGACATGTATGGCAGTCATTCCATGCCAGTTTCTGTTGAATTCCAACACAGACACACCTCAATCTACTCAATGAGGTACTAATTAGGTGATCACCTGAACCAAATCATATTTAAGGAAGAAAAGTATATCACTATCCTCTTGCATTAGGACCAGCTGGATGGCAAAAACAGTGCTAGTAGAACCTCAAAAGTAATTGGAATCGGAAAATAACTATTGACCATGCCAAAAGAGTTGAAAAGGAAAGTTTTGAGAAAATTAGGTTTCAATTCTGGCTTTACTGGCAGAGGGATACAGTGAGAATTGCTTCCATTCTTAAAATGTCAAAGATGGCGGTTCATAAGAACAAGGTCAAGCAGCAGACATTGGGGACAACAAAGCTACAAAGCTACCAGCAGAAGACAAAAACGACTCTCCACTGACCGGGATGACCGCCAACTCATTGGAATGTCACTCAACAACCGTAGGATGACATCAAGTGACCTACAAAAAGAATGGCAAACGACAGCTGGGGTGAAGTGCACTGCGAGGATGGTTCGAAACAGGCTCCTAGGGGCAGGGCTGAAGTCTTGCAAAGCTAGAAAAAAGCGAGAAGCAAAGAAGAGCCAGGCTGAGGTTTGCAAAAGACCATAAGGTTTGGACCATAGAGGACTGGAGTAAGGTCATCTTCTCTGATGAGTCAAATTTTCATCTTTGCCCAACACCTGGTCATCTAATGGTTAGACGGAGACCTGGAGAGGCCTACAAGCCACAGTGTCTCGCACCCACTGTGGAATTTGGTGAAGGATCAGTGATAATCTGGGGGTGCTTCAGCAAGGCTGGAATCGGGCAGATTTGTCTTTGTGAAGGACGCATGAATCAAGCCATGTACAAGGTTGTCCTGAATGAAAACTTGCTTCCTTCTGCTCTGATCCTTCTGCTGTGTTCCCCAAATCTGAGGATTGTTTTTTCCAGCAGGACAATGCTCCATGCCACACTGCCAGGTCAATCAAGGTGTGGATGGAAGACCACCAGATCAAGACCCTGTTATGGCCAGCCCAATCTCCAGACCTGAACCCCATTGAAAACCTCTGGAATGTGATGGATGGAAGATGGATGGTCACAAGCCATCAATCAAAGCCGAGTTGCTTGAATTTGTGCGCCAGGAGTGGCATAAAGTCACCCAACAGCGATGTGAAAGACTGGTGGAGAGCATGCCAAGACGCATGAATGCTTTGATTGAAAATCACCAAATATTAATTTCTGAACTCTTTGTAAGTTAAAACATTAGTATTATGTTGTTTAAAAATTAATATGAACTTATTTTCTTTGCATTATTTGAGGTCTGACAACACTGCATCTTTTTTGTAATTTTGTCCAGTTGTAAATTTCTGCAAATAAATGCTCTAAATGACAATATTTTTATTTGGAATTTGGGAAAAATGTTTTCAGCAGTTTATAGAATAAAACAAAAATGTTCATTTTACCAAAACATATACCTATAAATAGTAAAACCAGAGAAACTGATAATTGTGCACTGGTCTCTTAATTTTTTCCAGAGCTGTATACACCTTTATATGCGCTGCCATATCAAACATTTAACACTAAAGCATGTTGTGAATAAATGTTATGCTTTGGAATTTTAATATTGACATGAATAGACAATCCATGCAAGTAAACTCAAACACACAATAACAAGTGGTATTGTCACTGTTTTATCCCACACATCCCGCAATTCACGAGCTCCCCTGCAGAGGTCAGCATCACCGGAATTCTAAACCCTCACATTCCCCAGCAATCAGCCACTTAACATTCCTTGGCACCATGTGCACTTGTTCTATCATCCTCGAACTCCCATTGTACCAGCACTCTCCTTCACCGTCCTCTGCTCCTCTCTGCTACACATATAAACCCCTCTGTGACTTTAATTCACTGCTAAGTCTTGTATCCTTTTGTTATTGATTGTTTACAACCTCCACGTGTTCCTCCACCAATTCCCGTATTCTCCCTACCAGCCTGTTTGCCTGATCATTGACCCCCTGCTTGTCTTATCGACCAGGACTTGTGGATTTCCCTGGACATTACGGTTTGCCGGCATTGACCACAGCCTGTTTCTGACCACCTCTCACTCCGCACCTGGGTTCCCCGCCATGGCAGTCCTTCGTTACAGGTATACAGTCCGGTCCATAAATATTTGGACAGACCCAATTGTCAATTTGGCTCTGTACACCATCACAATGGATTGGAAAGGAAACAATCAAGATGTGCTTTAAGTGTAGACTTTCATCTTTAATTGGAGGGTAGTTACATCCAAATCGGGTGAATGGTGTAGGAATTAAACCAATTTTTATGTGGTCCCCCCAATTTTAGGGGCTCAAAAGTATTTGGACAAACTAACATAATCATTAATTAAATTGTGAGTTTCAATACTTGGTTGTGATGCGGGACAGTGGCCTGTCCGAATGCCAAATATATTTGCACCATTGTTGCAGTAAGATTGTGTAACCCATGTATGAATTTAAGCTTTGTGTATTGCTCCGCAGAGGACAGGTGCAGTAGTTCTGTGTAGCTGATTTTTAGAAAAACATTTTCATCCAAGGCTATAGAGAAAACAGAAGACAAAGGAGAAGTCTGTGATCAAGTTTGGGGTACATCATTGACGTCATCCAGTTGCCCAGCAACCAAAGGGAGTCATCTTGTATATGATAGCATGTTCTTTAGAAAAACCTTAGATGTGTCTTGCTGACTGACCATCTCCAGAGCACTTAGTTGTAGCTGAATAAACTATTTTGGTATTATTTCAGTTAAATCGGGTCCTGAGTATTCCTTGTCCGCCTGTTTATTGAGGGAGTAAAATGTCTCCCTATCAGTTGCAAATCCTTTGCAGTCAATGACTGCCTGAAGTCTGGAACCCATAGACATCACCAGATGCTGGGTTTCTTCCCTGGTGATGCTATGCCAGGCCTGCACTACAGCTGTCTTTAGATCCTGCTTGTTCTTGGGGTGTTTTGCCTTAGATATCAAAACAAACCAATCAGAGAGCAAAAACATTAGGTGGGGCCAAATCCACTAATAAGAACGTACTGGTGAGCGCAGGAACACCAAAAGGCCAGGAACACCACGGAAAACAACTGTGGTGGATGACAGAATTTTTTCCCTGGTGAGGAAAACCCCTTCACAACAGTTGGCCAGATCAAGAATACCCTCCAGGAGGTAGGCGTATCTGTGTCAATGTCAACAATCAAGAGAACACTTCACCAGAGTACATCTTGTGGTAAACCCTCTGTATTTAAACAGGAAATGGGAAGACCATATTAGAGTTTGGCAAAAAACATCTAAAGAACCCTGTACAGTTCTGGAACAACATCTTATGTACAGATGAGACAAAGATCAACTTGTACCAGAATGATGGGAAGAGAAGGGAAGGAACTGCTCATGATCTGAAGCATACCACCTCATCTGTGAAACATGGTGAAGGTAGTGTTATGGTAAGGGCATGTATGGCTGTCAAGAGAACTGGTTGACTTTTGACAAAAGCAGCAGGATGAATTCTGAAATGTTTAGGGCTATGTTATCTGCTCAGATTCAGCCAAATGATTCAAAACTCATTTAACAGCACTTCACAGTGCAGATGAACAATAATGCGAAAGCAGGTAGAGGAAAGCAACCCCAAGAAGACTACCGTCACCAGCCACAAAACCAGACGGCTTTATGCCCTAGGGCTCGTTCAGGAGTTGAACACAGGACCTCTCGCACACTAAGTGAGAATCATACTCCTAGACCAACGGGCCAACTAAACAAGTGGCTTCACAAAGTTCTCCTCCTCAACAACACACTACATGTCCTCCTCCTCCTCCTCCTCCTCCTCCTCCTCAACAACCACAACAAACTTGCATAATACACATTTGTTTTATAGAAAAACACACAGATGACAGTCTGATTTCCCTTCAGCTGCACAGGCAACAGCATCTGAGGTCAAAAGCCCTCTTGTGCAGAGGAGCCCAAAAGCTGGCTTTTGACAGAGAGCACACTGTTCAGTGACCACTTAATAAGTAGGCCTAATCATTTCTTATTTTTTACAGAATAGGACACAGAAATAACTTATGATTACTTATTTGTTATCTACATTTTACTTTTCATAGTATTTCCAAACGTTTTTTATCGATGTATGAACAAACACAACCATTGAGACACACACTATTAGAGATTTTTCGTTTTATTTTCTTTATGAATGTAATGCAAAACAATATAGAGTAACAGTGACAAAAAGTGCCAGGGGTTTATGACAATACAGAAAGCACATTATAGAAAAGACCTGAAAAACACACAAGCACTACATCAGAGATACCACGCATTAAGTCCCTTCCCTGCGCTGTAGGCTCCATAGCGCTGCATCACTGCTGCCTCTCGCTAATCTCAAGATGGAGCTGGGGGTAGGTGTTCCATGGCCAGGCTGTCGTTCCCTCTGCCAAGTGTGTACAGGCCAAGATACCTCCATTACTTCAATCACTACATCTTCCGCTGACTTCTATAGGGGGCTGCGTGAACTACTGAAGTAATGCTGTAGAGATAAGTGTCCTTAAACTGGGAAATGGAAATAAAGATTAAGTAAGCATCACTCATTGAAGAAATGCATCACAGTGTCTCTGTCAGCCTGTACAGCAGCGCATGTTTGCCGTAGCCAACATTTATTCAGTGCCAAATTTCCTTGCACAAAGCCATAGCAGATTCTCAAGCCCTCCCATGTTGTTGATTATCTTGTATCCATGTATTAAGAATAATGGTAATGCTTTATTTTAAGTGTCCATTATAAACAATCTATTAACATGTTATGTTATTATTATATGATTAATTTTACAAATTATAAATATATTAGACATTTTTAAACTTTTTTGCTATAATATGTTTTAAGGTATTTAATAACATATTTAATAAAGGGTATAATAACATGACATTTGCACACCGATATCAATCTATTATCATTAACTGCCATGCCAGTTAATTGCTGCTATTATCCATCCATTTTTGAAACCAGTTATCCTGGCAAAGGTCGCCGAGCACTGATCCCGGCAGGCAAAGGGCACAAGGCAGGAATACACCCAGGACGGGACCCCAGTCCATCGCTGGGCAACACACACACACACACACGCAGACACACCCACATACAGGGCAATTTAGAGAAGCCAATTAACCTAACCCACATGTTTTTGGACAGTGGGAGGAAACCCACGTGGACACGGGGAGAACATGCAAACTACATAGTATAGCAAAAATGTTTAAATAAAAATGTCTAATATATTTATAATTTGTAATAATCATATAACAATAACATAATCAATAATTTGTTAATAGATTGTTTATAATGGACACTTGTTAGCATAATAACTAATGTATGTTATCTATCTGTATGTAATGCTGTTGTCCTATAAGTCCTTACATTTGTAAACAGGGATTTTTGAAATAACCATTACTTATTTTGTGAAAAAACAGGGAAACAGAAATAAGGAATGAGTAACTATTACTTATTTCTTCATACTACTAGAATCAGAATTCACAGAAAAAGTAATAAACAAGAAAGATAAAAATAAATAACCATTACTTATTTAAAAAAAAAAAACAGGAACCAGAAATAAATAAGTAAACTTTACTTATTTTGCAGAAAAAAATAAAACAGTTTATTATTAATATATTGAGGAAACAATGAAAAAAATAACCATTACTTATTTTTTGAAAAATAAGGAATCTACTTCATAGAGGTTCTGAAATCAGCATACTTCTCATGGCAGGAAAGGAAACTGGAAGCCTTTTGACACATTTCTTGACTTTGATTGAAGATTTTCCAGTATTTTAATCAGACCTCCTGCCAGAATATATTCTGCAGTGGGTTTCAGAATCGGCTGCCAAAACTGCGTAATCTCCTCCACCAACCTTTCCTGGTTTTCCTTTGTTTGGTAAAACTGCATTTATGGAAGATACCCTTACAAAAATAAAATATTTAAAAATATATATTATTCTGAAATATGAAATGTATTTTAATGTATTAATATGTTTTATAAATTTGCATACCATTTTATAATATATGGTGAAAATATACTTTTAAATATCAATTGCACTGTCACTTGATACAGAAATATGGTCAAATACACTATATTATACAATACAAATATTGCTTAATATAACTTAAGTATATTCAGAATTATATGTAAACTTGTTTTTAATATATCTATAATTATATGCAAATATACTGTAACATCTACACATGTATTTTATACTAAATATATAAAAATGCATACATATATGTCTCCTTATAATATACATTTATTATACTGCTAAATACACAACAATCTCATATTGCATGTATTGTATACTGTGAATATATTAGACTGCAAAAATGTTGCATTCTAAATATACTGGTAGAATATATTTGGATAAACTTCCAAACACATGTATACATGAAGTGTAACTTAAAACATTGGGATACTTCAATACTTTAATAGATTTCACTTGGTACTCACTTGGTGTTTGACCCCCTTTTGCCTTCAGAACTGCCTTAATTCTACGTGGCATTGATTCAACAAGGTGCTGAAAGCATTCTTTAGAAATGTTGGCCCATATTGATAGGATAGCATCTTGCAATTGATGGAGATTTGTGGGATGCACATCCAGGGCACGAAGCTCCCGTTCCACCACATCCCAAAGATGCTCTATTGGGCTGAGATCTGGTAACTGTGGGGGCCAGTTTAGTACAGTGAACTCATTGTCATGTTCAAGAAACCAATTTGAAATGATTCGACCTTTGTGACATGGTGCATTATCCTGCTGGAAGTAGCCATCAGAGGATGGGTACATGGTGGTCATAAAGGGATGGACATGGTCAGAAACAATGCTCAGGTAGGCCGTGGCATTTAAACGATGCCCAATTGGCACTAAGGGGCATAAAGTGTGCCAAGAAAACATCCCCCACACCATTACACCACCACCAGCAGCCTGCACAGTGGTAACAAGGCATGATGGATCCATGTTCTCATTCTGTTTAGGGCATGTATTACAGATTCATTCAAAAAGGTCTCACTTTAGATTTGAGGAAACACTATTTACTTGTATCAGCGGTCATTCATTTGTCATTAATAGTTCTTCCAATTTCCGACCTTTTAGTTCCAGAGACCAATGTTTTGGTACCAGCTAAAAAAAAACAAAAACAAATGTACATTAATTGGACAAATATGAAATATATAGTTACATGTAAAATATGGCCCAATATACAACGCTACAATTATTACAATTTACTTGCACTGTAATTACACGGTAACAAGAGTGAATTGACCAAGTAGTTTGTGTATAGTTAATTCAATTATTAAATACTAGTATGGATGATGTATGATTACAGAACGAGCTTACATACACTAAACAAGTAGTATGGCTTATTTACATGTAGTGTGTGTTTTTAACTTTACATATTCATGTAAAATGCTGCCAACCTTTGTGATGTTACCGATGACCTTAAACTCACCCCTTCTAAAAGTGTAACCACATGTGGTGATCAGGTGAGGGTCTGCCTCAAGCAGTTACGTGCTTGCCCAGGAGAACATGCAATATTGCCTATTAGCTTGGCTCGTTGCGTTTGTTTGTTCTCTCTCGATGGTTGGCTTCTGGGCTCCTCTGCACAAGGGAGGGCTATCGACCTCAGATACTGTTGCCTGTATAGCTGCTGGGAAATCAGACTGTCATCTGTGTGTTTTGTATTCTTTAAAGAAAATGTGTTTTTTACAAGTTCGTTGTTGTTGTTGTTGTTGTTGTTGTTGAGGAGGAGGAGGATATGTAGTGTGTTGTTAAAAAAGAAGGAGGACGAAATGTGGTTTGCCGGCTTGTTATGGAGACCTTTGTTGAACCTGTACACCTGAGCTGCACCAAAGGAGAGGCATTCTTTTCAGTTGTTTGCGGGCCTGCTGAACCATGCTCTCAGTGCTGTCTCACTGGGGATGGGGTTACCGTTCTGGAAAGACTCGTCAGCGCTACAGTCCATGCTATCAGTCAGTGAGCGTAGGTCTCCCGGTCTGCCCCAAGCAGTTACACGCTTGCCCAGCAGAAACTGCGACACTGTCCGTTAACTTGGCTTGTTGGTCTAGGGGTTTGATTCTTGCTGAGGGTGTGAGAGGCCCTGTGTTCAACTCCAGGACGAGCCCACTTGGCCCCGCTTTGCAGTCACCGAAGTGTTTGTTCGTTTGCTCTTGAAGGCTGGCTTCTGGGCTCCTCTGCACAAGGGAGGGCTATCGACCTCAGATACTGTTGCCTGTATAGCTGCTGGGAAATCAGACTGTCATCTGTGTGTTTTGTTTTCTTTAAACAAAATGTGTATTTTACAAGTTCGTTGTTGTTGTTGAGGAGGAGGAGGAGCACGAAATGTGGTTTGCCGGCTTGTTATGGAGACCTTTGTTGAACCTGTACACCTGAGCTGCACCAAAGGAGAGGCATTCTTTTCAGTTGTTTGCGGGCCTGCTGAACCATGCTCTCAGTGCTGTCTCACTGGGGATACGGTTACCGTTCTGGAAAGACACGTCAGCGCTACAGTCCATGCTATCAGTCAGTGAGCGTAGGTCTCCCGGTCTGCCCCAAGCAGTTACACGCTTGCCCAGCAGAAACTGCGACACTGTCTGTTAACTTGGCTCGTTGGTCTAGGGGTATGATTCTCGCTTCGGGTGCGAGAGGTCCCGGGTTCAACTCCCGGACGAGCCCGCTTGGCCCTGCTTTGCAGTCACTGAACTGTTCGTTCTCTCTCAACGGTTGGCTTCTGGGCTCCTTTGCACCAGGGAGGTCTTTAGACCTCAGATACTGTTGGCTGTGTAGGTGATGGGAAATCAAACTGTCATCTGTGTGTTTTGTTTTCTTTAATCAAAATGTGTATTTTACAAGTTCGTTGTTGTTGTTGAGGAGGAGGAGGAGCACGAAATGTGGTTTGCCGGCTTGTTATGGAGACCTTTGTTGAACCTGTACACCTGAGCTGCACCAAAGGAGAGGCATTCTTTTCAGTTGTTTGCGGGCCTGCTGAACCATGCTCTCAGTGCTGTCTCACTGGGGATGGGGTTACCGTTCTGGAAAGACTCGTCAGCGCTACAGTCCATGCTATCAGTCAGTGAGCGTAGGTCTCCCGGTCTGCCCCAAGCAGTTACGCGCTTGCCCAGCAGAAACTGCGACACTGTCCGTTAACTTGGCTTGTTGGTCTAGGGGTTTGATTTTTGCTGAGGGTGTGAGAGGCCCTGTGTTCAACTCCAGGACGAGCCCACTTGGCCCCGCTTTGCAGTCACCGAAGTGTTTGTTCGTTTGCTCTTGAAGGCTGGCTTCTGGGCTCCTCTGCACAAGGGAGGGCTATCGACCTCAGATACTGTTGCCTGTATAGCTGCTGGGAAATCAGACTGTCATCTGTGTGTTTTGTTTTCTTTAAACAAAATGTGTATTTTACAAGTTCGTTGTTGTTGTTGAGGAGGAGGAGGAGCACGAAATGTGGTTTGCCGGCTTGTTATGGAGACCTTTGTTGAACCTGTACACCTGAGCTGCACCAAAGGAGAGGCATTCTTTTCAGTTGTTTGCGGGCCTGCTGAACCATGCTCTCAGTGCTGTCTCACTGGGGATACGGTTACCGTTCTGGAAAGACACGTCAGCGCTACAGTCCATGCTATCAGTCAGTGAGCGTAGGTCTCCCGGTCTGCCCCAAGCAGTTACACGCTTGCCCAGCAGAAACTGCGACACTGTCCGTTAACTTGGCTTGTTGGTCTAGGGGTATGATTCTCGCTTCGGGTGCGAGAGGTCCCGGGTTCAACTCCCGGACGAGCCCGCTTGGCCCTGCTTTGCAGTCACTGAACTGTTCGTTCTCTCTCAACGGTTGGCTTCTGGGCTCCTTTGCACCAGGGAGGTCTTTAGACCTCAGATACTGTTGGCTGTGTAGGTGATGGGAAATCAAACTGTCATCTGTGTGTTTTGTTTTCTTTAATCAAAATGTGTATTTTACAAGTTCGTTGTTGTTGTTGAGGAGGAGGAGGAGCACGAAATGTGGTTTGCCGGCTTGTTATGGAGACCTTTGTTGAACCTGTACACCTGAGCTGCACCAAAGGAGAGGCATTCTTTTCAGTTGTTTGCGGACCTGTTGAACCATGCTCTAAGTGCTGTCTCACTGGGGATGGGGTTACCGTTCTGGAAAGACTCGTCAGCGCTACAGTCCATGCTATCAGTCAGTGAGCGTAGGTCTCCCGGTCTGCCCCAAGCAGTTACGCGCTTGCCCAGCAGAAACTGCGACACTGTCCGTTAACTTGGCTTGTTGGTCTAGGGGTTTGATTTTTGCTGAGGGTGTGAGAGGCCCTGGGTTCAACTCCAGGACAAGCCCACTTGGCCCCGCTTTGCAGTCACTGAAGTGTTTGTTCGTTTGCTCTTGAAGGCTGGCTTCTGGGCTCCTCTGCACAAGGGAGGGCTATCGACCTCAGATACTGTTGCCTGTATAGCTGCTGGGAAATCAGACTGTCATCTGTGTGTTTTGTTTTCTTTAAAGAAAATGTGTTTTTTACAAGTTCGTTGTTGTTGTTGTTGTTGTTGTTGAGGAGGAGGAGGACATGTAGTGTGTTGTTAAAAAAGGAGGAGGACGAAATGTGGTTTGCCGGCTTGTTATGGAGACCTTTGTTGAACCTGTACACCTGAGCTGCACCAAAGGAGAGGCATTCTTTTCAGTTGTTTGCGGGCCTGCTGAACCATGCTCTAAGTGCTGTCTCACTGGGGATGGGGTTACCGTTCTGGAAAGACTCGTCAGCGCTACAGTCCATGCTATCAGTCAGTGAGCGTAGGTCTCCCGGTCTGCCCCAAGCAGTTACACGCTTGCCCAGCAGAAACTGCGACACTGTCTGTTAACTTGGCTCGTTGGTCTAGGGGTATGATTCTCGCTTCGGGTGCGAGAGGTCCCGGGTTCAACTCCCGGACGAGCCCGCTTGGCCCCGCTTTGCAGTCACTGAACTGTTCGTTCGTTCTCTCTCAACGGTTGGCTTCTGGGCTCCTTTGCACCAGGGAGGTCTTTAGACCTCAGATACTGTTGGCTGTGTAGGTGATGGGAAATCAGACTGTCATCTGTGTGTTTTGTTTTCTTTAAAGAAAATGTGTTTTTTACAAGTTCGTTGTTGTTGTTGTTGTTGTTGTTGTTGTTGTTGTTGTTGTTGTTGTTGTTGAGGAGGAGGAGGACATGTAGTGTGTTGTTAAAAAAGGAGGAGGACGAAATGTGGTTTGCCGGCTTGTTATGGAGACCTTTGTTGAACCTGTACACCTGAGCTGCACCAAAGGAGAGGCATTCTTTTCAGTTGTTTGCGGGCCTGCTGAACCATGCTCTCAGTGCTGTCTCACTGGGGATACGGTTACCATTCTGGAAAGACACGTCAGCGCTACAGTCCATGCTATCAGTCAGTGAGCGTAGGTCTCCCGGTCTGCCCCAAGCAGTTACACGCTTGCCCAGCAGAAACTGCGACACTGTCTGTTAACTTGGCTCGTTGGTCTAGGGGTATGATTCTCGCTTCGGGTGCGAGAGGTCCCGGGTTCAACTCCCGGACGAGCCCGCTTGGCCCTGCTTTGCAGTCACTGAACTGTTCGTTCTCTCTCAACGGTTGGCTTCTGGGCTCCTTTGCACCAGGGAGGTCTTTAGACCTCAGATACTGTTGGCTGTGTAGGTGATGGGAAATCAAACTGTCATCTGTGTGTTTTGTTTTCTTTAAACAAAATGTGTATTTTACAAGTTCGTTGTTGTTGTTGAGGAGGAGGAGGAGCACGAAATGTGGTTTGCCGGCTTGTTATGGAGACCTTTCTTGAACCTGTACACCTGAGCTGCACCAAAGGAGAGGCATTCTTTTCAGTTGTTTGCGGACCTGTTGAACCATGCTCTAAGTGCTGTCTCACTGGGGATGGGGTTACCGTTCTGGAAAGACTCGTCAGCGCTACAGTCCATGCTATCAGTCAGTGAGCGTAGGTCTCCCGGTCTGCCCCAAGCAGTTACGCGCTTGCCCAGCAGAAACTGCGACACTGTCCGTAAACTTGGCTTGTTGGTCTAGGGGTTTGATTTTTGCTGAGGGTGTGAGAGGCCCTGGGTTCAACTCCAGGACAAGCCCACTTGGCCCCGCTTTGCAGTCACTGAAGTGTTTGTTCGTTTGCTCTTGAAGGCTGGCTTCTGGGCTCCTCTGCACAAGGGAGGGCTATCGACCTCAGATACTGTTGCCTGTATAGCTGCTGGGAAATCAGACTGTCATCTGTGTGTTTTGTTTTCTTTAAAGAAAATGTGTTTTTTACAAGTTCGTTGTTGTTGTTGTTGTTGTTGAGGAGGAGGAGGACATGTAGTGTGTTGTTAAAAAAGGAGGAGGACGAAATGTGGTTTGCCGGCTTGTTATGGAGACCTTTGTTGAACCTGTACACCTGAGCTGCACCAAAGGAGAGGCATTCTTTTCAGTTGTTTGCGGGCCTGCTGAACCATGCTCTCAGTGCTGTCTCACTGGGGATACGGTTACCATTCTGGAAAGACACGTCAGCGCTACAGTCCATGCTATCAGTCAGTGAGCGTAGGTCTCCCGGTCTGCCCCAAAGCAGTTACGCGCTTGCCCAGCAGAAACTGCGACACTGTCTGTTAACTTGGCTCGTTGGTCTAGGGGTATGATTCTCGCTTCGGGTGCGAGAGGTCCCGGGTTCAACTCCCGGACGAGCCCGCTTGGCCCTGCTTTGCAGTCACTGAACTGTTCGTTCGTTCTCTCTCAACGGTTGGCTTCTGGGCTCCTTTGCACCAGGGAGGTCTTTAGACCTCAGATACTGTTGGCTGTGTAGGTGATGGGAAATCAAACTGTCATCTGTGTGTTTTGTTTTCTTTAAACAAAATGTGTATTTTACAAGTTCGTTGTTGTTGTTGAGGAGGAGGAGGACATGTAGTGTGTTGTTAAAAAAGGAGGAGGACGAAATGTGGTTTGCCGGCTTGTTATGGAGACCTTTGTTGAACCTGTACACCTGAGCTGCACCAAAGGAGAGGCATTCTTTTCAGTTGTTTGCGGGCCTGCTGAACCATGCTCTAAGTGCTGTCTCACTGGGGATGGGGTTACCGTTCTGGAAAGACTCGTCAGCGCTACAGTCCATGCTATCAGTCAGTGAGCGTAGGTCTCCCGGTCTGCCCCAAGCAGTTACACGCTTGCCCAGCAGAAACTGCGACACTGTCCGTTAACTTGGCTTGTTGGTCTAGGGGTTTGATTCTTGCTGAGGGTGTGAGAGGCCCTGGGTTCAACTCCAGGACGAGCCCACTTGGCCCTGCTTTGCAGTCACCGAAGTGTTTGCTCTTGAAGGCTGGCTTCTGGGCTCCTCTGCACAAGGGAGGGCTATCGACCTCAGATACTGTTGCCTGTATAGCTGCTGGGAAATCAGACTGTCATCTGTGTGTTTTGTTTTCTTTAAAGAAAATGTGTTTTTTACAAGTTCGTTGTTGTTGTTGTTGTTGTTGTTGTTGTTGTTGTTGTTGTTGAGGAGGAGGAGGACATGTAGTGTGTTGTTAAAAAAGGAGGAGGACGAAATGTGGTTTGCCGGCTTGTTATGGAGACCTTTGCTGAACGTGTACTCCAGAGCTGCACCAAAGGAGAGGCATTCTTTTCAGTTGTTTGCGGGCCTGCTGAACCATGCTCTCAGTGCTGTCTCACTGGGGATGGGGTTACCGTTCTGGAAAGACTCGTCAGCGCTACAGTCCATGCTATCAGTCAGTGAGCGTAGGACTCCCGGTCTGCCCCAAGCTGTTACGCGCTTGCCCAGCAGAAACTGCGACACTGTCCGTTAACTTGGCTTGTTGGTCTAGGGGTTTGATTCTTGCTGAGGGTGTGAGAGGCCCTGGGTTCAACTCCAGGACGAGCCCACTTGGCCCCGCTTTGCAGTCACCGAAGTGTTTGTTCGTTTGCTCTTGAAGGCTGGCTTCTGGGCTCCTCTGCACAAGGGAGGGCTATCGACCTCAGATACTGTTGCCTGTATAGCTGATGGGAAATCAGACTGTCATCTGTGTGTTTTGTTTTCTTTAAAGAAAATGTGTTTTTTACAAGTTCGTTGTTGTTGTTGTTGTTGTTGTTGTTTAGGAGGAGGAGGACATGTAGTGTGTTGTTAAAAAAGGAGGAGGACGAAATGTGGTTTGCCGGCTTGTTATAGAGACCTTTGTTGAACCTGTACACCTGAGCTGCACCAAAGGAGAGGCATTCTTTTCAGTTGTTTGCGGGCCTGTTGAACCATGCTCTCAGTGCTGTCTCACTGGGGATACGGTTACCGTTCTGGAAAGACTCGTCAGCGCTACAGTCCATGCAATCAGTCAGTGAGCGTAGGTCTCCCGGTCTGCCCCAAGCAGTTACACGCTTGCCCAGCAGAAACTGCGACACTGTCCGTTAACTTGGCTTGTTGGTCTAGGGGTTTGATTCTTGCTGAGGGTGTGAGAGGCCCTGGGTTCAACTCCAGGACGAGCCCACTTGGCCCCGCTTTGCAGTCACCGAAGTGTTTGCTCTTGAAGGCTGGCTTCTGGGCTCCTCTGCACAAGGGAGGGCTATCGACCTCAGATACTGTTGCCTGTATAGCTGCTGGGAAATCAGACTGTCATCTGTGTGTTTTGTTTTCTTTAAAGAAAATGTGTTTTTTACAAGTTCGTTGTTGTTGTTGTTGTTGTTGTTGTTGAGGAGGAGGAGGACATGTAGTGTGTTGTTAAAAAAGGAGGAGGACGAAATGTGGTTTGCCGGCTTGTTATGGAGACCTTTGTTGAACCTGTACACCTGAGCTGCACCAAAGGAGAGGCATTCTTTTCAGTTGTTTGCGGGCCTGCTGAACCATGCTCTAAGTGCTGTCTCACTGGGGATGGGGTTACCGTTCTGGAAAGACTCGTCAGCGCTACAGTCCATGCTATCAGTCAGTGAGCGTAGGTCTCCCGGTCTGCCCCAAGCAGTTACACGCTTGCCCAGCAGAAACTGCGACACTGTCCGTTAACTTGGCTTGTTGGTCTAGGGGTTTGATTCTTGCTGAGGGTGTGAGAGGCCCTGGGTTCAACTCCAGGACGAGCCCACTTGGCCCTGCTTTGCAGTCACCGAAGTGTTTGTTCGTTTGCTCTTGAAGGCTGGCTTCTGGGCTCCTCTGCACAAGGGAGGGCTATCGACCTCAGATACTGTTGGCTGTGTAGGTGATGGGAAATCAGACTGTCATCTGTGTGTTTTGTTTTCTTTAAACAAAATGTGTATTTTACAAGTTCGTTGTTGTTGTTGAGGAGGAGGAGGAGCACGAAATGTGGTTTGCCGGCTTGTTATGGAGACCTTTGTTGAACCTGTACACCTGAGCTGCACCAAAGGAGAGGCATTCTTTTTAGTTGTTTGCGGACCTGTTGAACCATGCTCTCAGTGCTGTCTCACTGGGGATACGGTTACCGTTCTGGAAAGACATTTCAGCGCTACAGTCCATGCTATCAATCAGTGAGCGTAGGTCTCCCGGTCTGCCCCAAACAGTTACGTGCTTGCCCAGCATATACTGCGACACTCTCAGTTAACTTGGCTCGTTGGTCTAGGGGTATGATTCTCGCTTTGGGTGCGAGAGGTCCCGGGTTCAACTCCCGGACGAGCCCGCTTGGCCCCGCTTTGCAGTCACTGAACTGTTAGTTTGTTTTCTCTCAATGGTTGGCTTCTGGGCTCCTTTGCACCAGGGAGGTCTTTAGACCTCAGATACTGTTGGCTGTGTAGGTGATGGGAAATCAGACTGTCATCTGTGTGTTTTGTTTTCTTTAAACAAAATGTGTATTTTACAAGTTCGTTGTTGTTGTTGAGGAGGAGGAGGAGGACGAAATGTGGTTTGCCGACTTGTTATGGAGACCTTTGCTGAACGTGTACTCCTGAGCTGCACCAAAGGAGAGGCATTCTTTTCAGTTGTTTGCGGGCCTGCTGAACCATGCTCTCAGTGCTGTCTCACTGGGGATGGGGTTACCGTTCTGGAAAGACTCGTCAGCGCTACAGTCCATGCTATCAGTCAGTGAGCGTAGGTCTCCCGGTCTGCCCCAAGCAGTTACACGCTTGCCCAGCAGAAACTGCAACACTGTCCGTTAACTTGGCTTGTTGGTCTAGGGGTTTGATTCTTGCTGAGGGTGTGAGAGGCCCTGGGTTTAACTCCAGGACGAGCCCACTTGGCCCCGCTTTGCAGTCACCGAAGTGTTTGTTCGTTTGCTCTTGAAGGCTGGCTTCTGGGCTCCTCTGCACAAGGGAGGGCTATCGACCTCAGATACTGTTGCCTGTATAGCTGATGGGAAATCAGACTGTCATCTGTGTGTTTTGTTTTCTTTAAAGAAAATGTGTTTTTTACAAGTTCGTTGTTGTTGTTGTTGTTGTTGTTGTTTAGGAGGAGGAGGACATGTAGTGTGTTGTTAAAAAAGGAGGAGTACGAAATGTGGTTTGCCGGCTTGTTATAGAGACCTTTGTTGAACCTGTACACCTGAGCTGCACCAAAGGAGAGGCATTCTTTTCAGTTGTTTGCGGGCCTGTTGAACCATGCTCTCAGTGCTGTCTCACTGGGGATACGGTTACCGTTCTGGAAAGACATTTCAGCGCTACAGTCCATGCTATCAATCAGTGAGCGTAGGTCTCCCGGTCTGCCCCAAACAGTTACGTGCTTGCCCAGCAGAAACTGCGACACCATCAGTTAACTTGGCTCGTTGGTCTAGGGGTATGATTCTTGCTAAGGGTGCGAGAGGTCCCGGGTTCAACTCCTGGACGAGCCCACTTGGCCCCGCTTTGCAGTCACTGAACTGTTTGTTCGTTCTCTCTCGACGGTTGGCTTCTGGGCTCCTCTGCACCAGGGAGATCTTTCAACCTCAGATACTGTTGGCTGTGTAGGTGATGGGAAATCAGAATTTCATCTGTGTGTTTTGTTTTCTTTAAAGAAAATGTGTATTTTACAAGTTCGTTGTTGTTGTTGAGGAGGAGGAGGAGCACGAAATGTGGTTTGCCGGCTTGTTATGGAGACCTTTGTTGAACCTGTACACCTGAGCTGCACCAAAGGAGAGGCATTCTTTTCAGTTGTTTGCGGGCCTGCTGAACCATGCTCTCAGTGCTGTCTCACTGGGGATGGCGTTACCATTCTGGAAAGACACGTCAGCGCTACAGTCCATGCTATCAGTCAGTGAATACTGTTTATTAGGTTGAGTATTTTACATTTACTTTAAATAAAAACAATTCAATTTTTAATACTTATGATTAAAATAATTAAAATATCAATCCTTAAAATCACTTAAAATTATTAAAATCTTTGTGATTTTAACAAAACTAAAACAATTAACTTTAAAATAAACGTGCTCAAATCAACAAAACAAAACGTGATAAAAGCAAAAAACTTCACACCAACAAAAGAGTCAAATACATTGAAAATAACTGAAAATGCATTAAACAAATTAAAAAAACAATTAAAAGGTAAAAATAAAAAACAAACAAAAAAGGTCTAATGCATTTTAAATTAAACCCAAAACGGTCAATGTATTTGACAACAAAATATAACAAAACTATATAAAAAAAAACCCTGAACAATGTGAATTAAAAACAACTAAATCTTTAAAAACAATTAAGATGCGTTCTTTTTTTTTTTTTAATCTTTTTTTAAAAACAATCATCCTTAAAATCTTTAAAAGATCTTGGACTCGGGCTCCAGCAGGGGGAACTAACCGTCCCCGGAGGTGGGTCCCATCATGGGATCCTGAGCTCCCCCAGATCTTGTATGCGCCAGTTCTTATAGGCTTCCTCCTTGCCCCTCTGGTGGACCTCCAGATTGACGTAGTCTTTTACAAACACCATGCCCCTCCGCGCGATGACGATCGGGTCCAGCTCCTGCTTATTGAACAAACAGATGTTCCGTCCCTCCCACAGTGCCTGCTTCACTGCGCAGACGACACGCCACCAGCACCTCAAGGTAGATGAAGAGATTCCCTTGGCCGGACCATACAAGATCTGCTGGGCGGTCGCCCGCGCAGGAACGGCAAACCTGTGGAGGAACGGAGAAAACAGGAGCCAGACCCTGTGGGCGGAGGGGCACTCACTAAAGATGTGAGCCTCCGTCTCCTTCCCCAGGCAACCCTTATAGGGGCAGGTGTCATAAGGAGCTATGCCCCTTCTGTGCATGAACACTCGGGTGGGGAGACACCGACTCACAGCCATCCAGGAGACATCTTTCTGCGTGTTCGTGAGGCAAACGTGCGTAGCGTTAGCCCAGATAAACCGGCAGGTTTCGGGAGGGAAATCTTCTATCCGGCTGGTCTCCTGGGTAGATCTCATCTGACTACAGATGGTCTTGTAATCCCAGGAGGCCAGCACGACTTTATGGAGGCCTACTTCGAGCGCAAAGGCTCGGAGCGCCCTGTAGAACGGCGGGGGATCCCACGAGTGCGGCCTGGTGTTATCCATGGCGCAGAGGCCGAATGGTCTCAGGCTGCTGGCAAAATAAAAGCGGTTCATGAAACTCACTTTCTTGCCAGCAGCCTGGATGTTCTTGACCACATAGGCCAGCCCCTGCGCCTTTATCAGCCGCACAACGTCCGGGACCCCCCTGCCTCCATCCAGGGTACCCTTCACCATCTGCACTCTTTTCAGCCTCTCCATTTTGCTCCCCCAGACAAACCGAAATATAATTCGGGTCACTAGTTTTGCGATAACCTTGTCTGGGGGGAAGATCATTCCTACGTAGAGGAGTATCGGGAAGAGGATGGCCTTTACGACCAGCACCTTACCAGCCATCGTCAAGGTCCTTGTGCTCCAGCCGTGGATCTTCCTTTGGACCTTTACTATGGCCTCCTCCCAGCTCCGGGTGCCCGTGTTGGTCCCGTCGACCGTGATCCCCAGAACCTTGATAGACGGCTTCACAGGGAACACGGTCGGCAGGCCCCGGCCGACAGGCCATGCCCTGGAGAGGTAGACCTCGCTCTTGGCCTTGTTCACAGCGGCCCCCGTCGCCCTGCAGAAGCCGTCCAGCAGTTCCTCGACCCTGGCCACGGACGGAGCGTCCGTGCAGACCACGGCCACGTCGTCCATATAGGCCAGGGCCTTCAGTTGCTCTCCGCCGGAACCCGGGAGATGGAAACCTGTCACCCGGACGTCCCGGCGGATCGCCTGCATGAACGGCTCCAAGCAGAGGACGTACAGCAGGGCCGACAGGGGACAACCCTGCCGGACCCCCGACCTGACCGGAAATGGTTCGGTCAGGTGGCGGTTCACAAGGACCCTGCTGCTTAGGCCGCTGTAGATGATCTTGACCCACTTCCTCAGGCCAAGAGCGAGACCCATCCTCTCCATAACGAGCTGCAGGTATTCGTGGCCCACTCTGTCGAAGGCTTTCTCCTGGTCCAAGCTGATTAGGACCAGGGGAAGCCCTCTCTCGTTCGAGTAGGCCACGACATCCCTGAGCAGCATGGCGTTGTCGGCCGCCGATCTCCCCCGGGCACCACAGACCTGGTCGGGACCCACGACTTGAGGGAGTGGCCGCTGCAGCCGGAGCGTCAGTGCTTTGGCCAGTATCTTGTAGTCGGTGCATAGGAGGCTGACTGGCCGCCAGTTCCTCAGATCTTTTGGGTCTCCCTTCTTGTGAAGAAGGGAGAGGATACTTTTCTTCATCGAAGGGGCCAATCTGCCCTCTCTGTACATCGACCCCAGGACCTGGCCCAGATCTTCCTTAAGCACCTCCCAAAAGATCTTATAGAACTCAGCAGGGATCCCGTCGGGACCCGGTGTCCTTCCAGAGTTAAGACTCTTTATCACCTGGGAGAGTTCAGTGGTGGTGATCTCTGGATCCTCCTCCTCCTCCTCCTCGTCCCCCTCATTGCGGGACTCCAACAGGGACAGAAAGTGATGGATCAGATTTTGATCCACCACCTTCTGGTCGTACAACTCCCTGTAGAAATCCCGCACCACTGTCTCAACAGCCTCTCTGCCCTCCACCTCTTGCCCCGAGGAGTCGATCATGGAGGACATTGCAGGCCGCCTCTCCTTCGTTTTCTTGAAGAAGAAGCGGCTGCATTTCTCATCGTCCTCCATGATGCGGACCCTGGAAAGGACCTTGATCTTCTCTTGCTCCTCCCGATAGAGGGCGGAGAGACTCAGTTTGACCCGGGCCACCTCCTCAGCTAGGTCGAAGCCTCTGAGCTGTAAAAGACTCAGGCGCTGGAGGCGGGCGTTTAGATGGGAATATCTCGCCCGCCTCTCGCGAGCTTTCCGTTCTGGAAAGACTCGTCAGCGCTACAGTCCATGCTATCAGTCAGTGAGCGTAGGTCTCCCGGTCTGCCCCAAGCAGTTACACGCTTGCCCAGCAGAAACTGCGACACTGTCTGTTAACTTGGCTCGTTGGTCTAGGGGTATGATTCTTGCTGAGGGTGTGAGAGGCCCTGGGTTCAACTCCAGGACGAGCCCACTTGGCCCCACATTGCAGTCACCGAAGTGTTCCCTTGTTTGCTCTTGAAGGCTGGCTTCTGTGCTCCTCTGCACAAGGGAGGGCTATTGACCTCAGATACTGTTGCCTGTATAGCTGATGGGAAATCAGACTGTCATCTGTGTGTTTTGTTTTCTTTAAAGAAAATGTGTATTTTACAAGTTCGTTGTTGTTGTTGTTGTTGTTGTTGAGGAGGAGGAGGACATGTAGTGTGTTGTTGAGGAGGAGGAGGACGAAATGTGGTTTGTCGGCTTGTTATGGAGACCATTGCTGAACGTGTACTCCTGAGCTGCACCAAAGGAGAGGCATTCTTTTCAGTTGTTTGCGGGCCTGCTGAACCATGCTCTCAGTGCTGTCTCACTGGGGATACGGTTACCGTTCTGGAAAGACACTTCAGCGCTACAGTCCATGCTATCAGTCAGTGAGCGTAGGTCTTCCGGTCTGCCCCAAGCAGTTACACGCTTGCCCAGCAGAAACTGCGACACTGTCTGTTAACTTGGCTTGTTGGTCTAGGGGTATGATTCTTGCGAAGGGTGCGAGAGGTCCCAGGTTCAACTCCCGGACAAGCCCGCTTTGCAGTCACTGAACTGTTTGTTCGTTCTCTCTCGACGGTTGGCTTCTGGGTTCCTTTGCACCAGGGAGGTCTTTCAACCTCAGATACTGTTGGCTGTGTAGGTGATGGGAAATCAGACTTTCATCTGTGTGTTTTGTTTTCTTTAAAGAAAATGTGTATTTTACAAGTTCGTTGTTGTTGTTGAGGAGGAGGAGGAGCACGAAATGTGGTTTGCCGGCTTGTTATGGAGACCTTTGTTGAACCTGTACACCTGAGCTGCACCAAAGGAGAGGCATTCTTTTCAGTTGTTTGCGGGCCTGCTGAACCATGCTCTCAGTGCTGTCTCACTGGGGATGGCGTTACCATTCTGGAAAGACACGTCAGCGCTACAGTCCATGCTATCAGTCAGTGAGCGTAGGTCTCCCGGTCTGCCCCAAGCAGTTACGTGCTTGCCCAGCAGAAACTGCGACACTATCTGTTAACTTGGCTCGTTGGTCTAGGGGTATGATTCTTGCTGAGGGTGTGAGAGGCCCTGAGTTCAACTCCAGGATGAGCCCACTTGGCCCCACTTTTCAGTCACTGAAGTGTTCCCTCGTTTGCTCTTGAAGGCTGGCTTCTGTGCTCCTCTGCACAAGGGAGGGCTATCGACCTCAGATACTGTTGCCTGTATAGCTGATGGGAAATCAGACTGTCATCTGTGTGTTTTGTTTTCTTTAAAGAAAATGTGTATTTTACAAGTTCGTTGTTGTTGTTGAGGAGGAGTAGGAGCACGAAATGTGGTTTGCCGGCTTGTTATGGAGACCTGTGTTGAACCTGTACACCTGAGCTGCACCAAAGGAGAGACATTCTTTTCAGTTGTTTGCGGGCCTGCTGAACCATGCTCTCAGTGCTCAAATCCCAGCGGTGCCTTAGGCGGGCGTTGTGTGCCCCTTGCGAAGCTTGCGCTTCCGCTTCGTCGACCATCAATTTTAGCAAGATAGGCTTATCGTAAAGCCATCAGAGGACGTAATGAACCGGAAAGCCAACTGGACAGACGCCGGTTTGTAAAGAAGAACCAGAACCCAAAGGACACGTGCTACGCGCACCTAACGGCCAACGTCCAATTCCCATTGCCGCAGCTTGTTGCTCCCGTCAACCTTACGTTTTCACCTCTGTGTGCTTCCTTTGTTGCAGCCTGCATCCAGATTTTTGTTTTGTTTTGTTTTGTTTTGTTTTGTTTTGTTTTGTTTTGTTTTGTTTTTTTTGTTTTGTTTTGTTTTGTTCCTTACGCCTGAGTGTAGGCACTGGGGAATGGGAGAGTCCTGGCACCGTGGCTTAGTTGGTCAAAGCACCTGTCTTGTAAACAGGAAACCCTGGGTTCGACTCCCAGCATTGCCTTAGTTTACCGCCAGAAGTAGAAACAATAACAAGGGGCGGGGGGAAAAGTGGGCCGTCCCTGGGTGGATTCAAACCACCATCCTTTCGGTTAACAGCCGAACGCGCTGACCGATTGCACCACAGAGACAGACGGAGGTGTTGTGGTTGCTGCAGTCGTGCAGTTCCTTCACAGTTGCCAGAAATCATTTCCAGCACATGATTTTCTTTGTCATAGAATGCAACATACGTGACCATTGGGGGAGCGATAGCAAGCAAGAGAGTTGGATATCGAGAGTCATAGATAGATAGATAAATAGATGGATGGACGGCAAGGCAAGCATCTGATTGACAGTGGTCCGTGATCTGCTGTTATGCTACTATGCTACTGACCATTGGGGGAGCGATAGCAAGCAAGAGACTTAGATATCGAGAGTCATAGATAGATAGATAGATGGATGGATGGATGGCAAGGCAAGCATCTGATTGACAGTGGTCCGTGATCTGCTGCTATGCTACTATGCTACTGACCATTGGGGGAGCGATAGCAAGCAAGAGAGTTAGATATCGAGAGTCATAGCTAGATAGATAGATAGATGGATGGATGGCAAGGCAAGCATTTGATTGACAGTGGCCCGTGATCTGCTGTTATGCTACTATGCTACTGACCAATGGGGGAGTGATAGCAAGCAAGAGAGTTAGATATCGAGAGTCATAGCTAGATAGATAGATGGATGGATGGACGGCAAGGCAAGCATCTGATTGACAGTGGTCCGTGATCTGCTGTTATGCTACTATGCTACTGACCATTGGGGGAGCGATAGCAAGCAAGAGAGTTAGATATCGAGAGTCATAGCTAGATAGATAGATAGATGGATGGATGGACGGCAAGGTAAGCATCTGATTGACCGTGGTCCATGATCTGCTGTTATGCTACTATGCTACTGACCATTGGGGGAGCGAAAGCATGCAAGAGAGTTAGATATCGAGAGTCATAGTTAGATAGATAGATGGATGGATGGACGGCAAGGCAAGCATCTGATTGACAGTGGTCCGTGATCTGCTGTTATGCTACTATCGGCAGCAGCAGCTGCAGTCTTGGTGCCGTCAACCTTACGTTTACACCTCTGTGTGCTTCCTTTGTTGCAGCCTGCATCCAGATTTTGTTTTGTTTTGTTTTGTTTTGTTCCTTACGCCTGAGTGTAGAGTCATAGCTAGCTAACTAGCAAGCGAGAGTTAGATATCGAGAGTCATAGATAGATAGATAGATAGATAGATAGATAGATAGATAGATAGATAGATAGATAGATAGATAGATAGATTGATGGATGGATGGCAAGGCAAGCATCTGATTGACAGTGGTCCGTGATCTGCTGTTCTGCTACTATTGGCAGCATCTTGGCTTAGTTGGTTAAAGTGCCTGTTTAGCAAACAGGAGATCCTGGGTTTGAATCCCAACAGTGCCTTAGGTGGGCTTTATGTGCACGTTGTGAAGCTTGTGCTTTCTATTTGTTGTGTTATGAGTGTGTATTGTGGTGACCACTATCCCCTGCTGGTGCTGTTGTGCATACATGGTTCCAGGTGAGGATGTGGTGGACTACAGATGACCTAATTTATGGAACGGATATAAAAGGAGAAAGGGAAGAGGAACAGGAGAAATGAGACGGCATGGTGGGGGAATACTTCAACCGTGGATTCATTGCACAAAAGACTGTTAAATTAATCTTTCGCCCACTTTGGAAGTGTTGACCATAATGGATATGTTATAATCAACACTTCCATGATTTCCACGGCACCTCAGCGTCGGGTGTGATATGAACTGGTAAAGGACTGGGGGAACTTCATTGTGGACTTTGTATCGCCACCATTTGTAATAGTGTCTGATTTGTTATGACTTTTGTTGTCCTTCCTTTTTCATGATCTTTTTGCTCATCTTAAATGTGCTGTAATTTACTCCAAATACATTTCATTGTGCTAGGATACACACATTTGTATCAGTTGTTTGAGTTGTTTACTGTCACATTATTCGTTGTGTGCAGGTTGGGAGGGGCTGTTAAATATCCCACCCGAACTGTTACATCAACCCTTAGTTTTAGCAAGATAGGCTAATAGTAAATCCATTGGAGGACGTTATGAAGCGGAAAGCCAACAGGACAGATGACAGTTTTTAAAGAAGAACCAAAACCCAAAGGACATCCCTGTGTGGACTACGCGCACCTAACGGCCGATGTCGAATTCCCATTGCCACCCGCGGGACAAGCTCACCAGGAAGCTTGTTGCTCCCATCAACCTTACGTGTACACCTCTGTGTGCTTCCTTTGTTGCAGCCTGGATCCACACTTTGTTTTGTTTTGTTTTGTTTTGCTCCTTACCCCTGAGTGTAGGCACTGGGGAACAGGGGAGTACTGGCGCTGTGGCTTAGTTGGTCAAAGCACCTATCTTGTAAACAGGAAACTCTGGGTTTGAATCCCAGCAGTGCCTTGGTTTATGTTGATCTAGGCAATGTAAAGGAAGCTTCTAAAACCTCCTTAGACTTTAGCAAGATGGCCGTCCGCAGCAAGCAGCATAAGGTTACTGTGGCTGAAGGAAAGCCGCAGTCTGGCAAGCTGACCGCCCGAAGTAGAAATAATAACAGGGGGTGGGGGGAAAAGGGGGCCCTCCCTGGGTGGATTCTAAAGGTCAACAGCTAATCGATTACACCACAGAGACAGACAAAGGTGTTCCTGCTGACACGTTTGAAGAAGGGCAAAAGGAACACTGGATATGTCAGAAGTGGGACTTGAACTCCAGAGGAGACTGCAACATGAACGCAGCCTCTTAGACTGCTCGGACATCCTGACCACTCGGCAGGGTACTAGGAATGCGAGTAGTGGTCCAGGATTGCCTTCCGCAGCCTGAGCTGACCGAAGGACACTCACAAGGTGGAATAAAGTAGGCAGGTGAGGCAGGGATGCTGCCCTCACCTTGCTCTGACAAATTTAGAACCGTAAAAGGACGTGGCGGAAGATGTGGGGGCAGCAGGGGCACCAGGGGCAGCTCCTCATTAGTATAGTGGTGAGTATGTCTACCTGTCTTGCGGGAGACTGGGGATTGATTCCGGGGAGTGGTGGGGGAAGCCTACACAAAGGACTTGAGAACAAGAAAGAGAAAGGTGTGCAAACTGATGTCACACTGTGCAACGTTAATTAGCAACAGGAAGTACTTGATGGCAATGATAACGTGGAGCACTCTCCACTGCAGATCCCAAGCTCTCTTTTCAGCAGTGGCTGATACACACTGTGCCATACTGGCACCCCCTTCCCCTCCTCCCCCCCAGCCTGTCCCTCCAGGGCATGTCAGTTAGCAGCAAGAGCTGCGTTTGGTGCCGGGCCTTCACACAGGCCCCATCCAGGGACAACTCCTGCGGACCCCTCCTCAACAGGGTCCCTGAGAGGCCTCCATCATACCTCAGGGAAGGGGGAAACCAGCAAATTGGGGAACTTGAACAGGGGCTCTGGGGTCTGGAGCTGGAGGAAACACTCCCTCAGCAGCAGTTTCCCTTCAGAAGGCAGGGTGGCACCGGCCTCGGCCGAGCAGAATACCTGTCCAGCGCAGGGAGCGCACACCCATTTTCCCTTCCAGGCTGTCCACAATCCTCCAGCCAGCAGATCATGCAGCTGGAACACCCCGGTCCAGATGATGGGCATCTGGAGCAGCCAGTGCAGGATGAGGGAGCTGTACACATGTCAGGCTGTGAGCAGCTGCCAGGCCCTCAACACACTGCGGTAGAACCCAGGAAGGTTGCCTGCTGCCAGCCTGCTAATGTCCATCAGGGACATTGCACTGTCCACCTGCAGCATCCCCACATGACGGAGCAAGGTCCACGTAAGCGGCCTCCAGGACAGGAGGCTCGGCCCGTAGACCAGCTTCTGCAGGAACTGCAGATGGAAAGCAGCCATCCTGCACTCCACGTCCACCAGCCCTTGCCCCCCCTCCTCACGGGGCAGGTATAGTACCCCCTTTCACAGCCAGTGCAGACCAGTCCAGAAGAAGACCGCTGAGGGAGCAGCCAGCGCCATCGCCCGAGCCTCCCCCGCAGCCCCTCCGGCATCCCCTCCCAGTTCCTCTGCTCCATGGCCTTATCCCCCAGGTGCACCCCCAAGTACTTGAGACCACCTCTGCACCACTGTAATCCTCCAGGGAGTTGCAGGCCTCCCTGCCCCCCCAACTCCCCCAGCAGCAACCCCGTGCTCTTGGACCAGTTCACTTTGGTTTAAGTCCCAGAGCGAGGTGCTGATTCTGTCCACATCCCCCTCGCACCCCACCAGCACCACCACATCATCAGCGTAGGCAGAGAAGCGGAAGGTTGTCGGGCAGCGAGGGACATAAAGCCCCCCCACCACTCTGTGCAGCTCCTGCTGCAAGGGCTCAATGGCCATGGAGTGGAGCATCCCAACATGGGGCAGCCCTGCCAGATTCCCCTGTACACCCTGAAGGGGGCGCTCAAGCCAACATTGATTTTCAATATGTTTTGAGTGTCACCATAGAGCACCCTGGTCATGGCTATGAAAACAGGGCTGAACCCAAAAGCCTCCATCATCCGCCACAGGTACTGGTGCTCAACCCGGTCAAAAGCCTTTTCCTGGTCCAGCGCAATGAGACCAGTCTTTAACCCCAACAGCCTGGAGACCTCCATGATGTGCCTAATGAACAGGATGTTGTCCTGTATGGACCTACCAGGCACACCGTAGGACTGGTCAGGGTGGATCAGATGGATCAGGCCATCACTCTGGAGAGGAGCTTCAGTTCTAGCACAGGTCATCCTTCTTGGGCAACAGTGCCACGAGGGCACGCCTGCAGCTCACTTGCAGCGCCCCTTGCTGGATGCTCTCCTGCATCACTGCCAGCAGGTCAGTCCCCAGCAGACCCCAGAAGGTGCTATAAAACTCAACTGGCAGGCCATCAATGCCCTGGGCCTTCCTTGTACTCAACCCATGAAGAGCAGCAGTAAGCTCCTGCAGGGTGAGCTCCCCCTCCAGCCCAGCCTGCTTCTCCTCCGGCACCTGCGGCAGGTCTCCAAGGAGATGCTGCATGTTGGTCTGAGGCTCATCCACCTCACTGGAGTACAGTGTAAATCTGATCAAGCCTGGATAGGGAGAGAGTGTCCTCCCGCACCTCCGACCAGCTATACTGCCTTTCTGCCCCATACAAACTCCTCCACACATCCTGCAGGTCATGCCTCTCCTGCAGCCCCCTCATCTCCCTGGCAGACTGGGAGTGCGGCTCAGTGTGGTTCCTGTCAAGTTTGTCATGCAGGGTGCAATTAAAATCAATAATTGTCATTGTCAAGCTGTTTTAAACCCCCCGCTCTCTCCCTGCCATTTGTTGGTGCATATACATTTATAAAAACAAACAATCGTCTCTCAACTACTGCCTTGACAACAAGCAGGCGTCCTTCCACCACCTCAGTCATTAAAACAGAAACTAATCTAAAATGCCCTGAAAATAAAACTGTAACTCCTGCACTCTGTCTTGACCCATGACTAAAACAAATCTCGCCTTTCCAATTCCTGACCCACTCCCCCTCTAGCGTGCTCTGTGTGCATCTGCATTTAAAAAGATCACGGACAGGCATTTCTGCTTGACATACTAAAACACAGCCGCTCTCTTTAACGCATCCATTCATACTTTAATTGTGTCCATTATAGAAGTAGAGTGAGTAACACACACAAAGAAAACAGACAGCAGAAAAAAATAAGTCAAGCACCCCCGTCCATCATTTTAAGTTGGTTTAGCAGACGCTTTTAATCCTATATCCTTCTTGATCTGTAAAGCGATCTTCTCCCTGTCCCTTCCTCATCGGGATACACCTGCTTCTCCACATCCCCCGCTATGGACTAGTTATCCATTGAAGTCTCCCCATGCAGGTTTGAATCCTGCTGACTGTGACGCCAAAGAATAGTGCCAGCACCCCTATGGCTTGTTGGCCCCCATTCGTAAAATCTGTTTCTCTCACACATTTTCTTGCAATCTCTCTCTCTCGCTCTATGACTTTATAATATATAAATCTACATATAGAGATTGGAATCTATTGGAATTATTGTGTTGCTCTTGCTCTTCCTCCTTTCTCTGGTCATTGGGGTGACATGTCTTTCTTGTTCCCAAGTCCTTTGTGTAGGCTTCCCCCCCTAGGTGTGGGAAGCAAAACCAGAGAAGGAGCCTGCTATCGGGAAATCAAACCCCAGTCTCCCGCATGACAGGCAGGGATACTCAACGCTATTCTAATGAGGAGCTGCCCTTGCAGCCCCCATATCTTCCGCACGTCTTTTTCCAGTTCTAAAAGTTGAGGGCAGCATCGCTGCCTCCCCTGCCTGCTTTATTCCACATTGTGAGTGTCCTTCAGTCAGCTCAAGCTCCGGAAGGCAGTCCTTGACTGCTATTTATTTTGCTAGCACCCTCCCGGGTGGTCAGGATGGCCAAGTGGTCGAAGGTGCTGTGGTTAGGTTGTAGTTTCCCCTAGAGGCATGGGTTTGATTCCTGCTTTTTGGAACCTGTATAGGGAAAAAAAAGACAGCATGCCCCTGAATGACTTTGTGGTCGACGCCCTGACAGATAGAGAAATTAAAATTGTAACAATTCAGTTTTATAACGAAGCAGTGGCAGAGTACGACGTAGAAGTATGGCTGAGGAGACACTGTGAGATCCTGTCAGAAAGCAGGAGAGTTAATGATGAGGATGGGGTCTGGACCGGTGCTCGGCGGTGGCAGGTGCGCCTGCAGGTAGAAGTGGCCGCCATCGGCGGAGTACGCCACCTGCCAAGCACCGTGGTTTTAGGAGCAAATAGGGGGTTTGTCTTTTATCATGGCATGCCCAAATTATGTAGGAACTGCGGGGCCCTGGGTCATTTAGCCGCAGCCTGTACTGTTGTCAAGTGCAAGGTCTGCGGCGGAGAACATCAGACCAGGGCCTGCAAGCAGGAGAGGGCCTGCAACCTGTGCGGTGGGGGAGGGCACCTCTTTAGGAATTGTCCCTCCTCCTATGCAAATAGGGCGTGGGCCCTCGGGGGTGGTGGAGAGAGAGAAAATCAAGCGGAGGCTCCTCCAAAGGTGATACCCCAAGATGGGGGTAGAGAGGAAACAATCCCTCTCTGACTCTGGGTCAGAAGTGGAGGCAGAGGGAGAGTGGACAGTGGTAGCGGGGAAGAGAAGGAGGGCAGAGAAGAGGAGCATGGGTAGGGGGGGTATGATGAAAAAAAGGGTCCATTCTGCAGATTCTCCCCCCCCTGCCGGCTCCTCCCCCGCTCCAGAGTCCCCTCCCTCTAATTTCTATACGCCCCACTCTGACTCCGGAGAGGAGAGTAGTGGGCCTTCTCCACTGCCCCGAGTGGGCAGCCTGGTAGATGAGAGGCCCCCTAGAAATAACATTCCTCCTGCCCCACAACTGAGACTCTCCCAGGGGAGGGGTCAGGTATGCCCTCCCGGCAGTAGTGGGAGAGCCGCAGGTCCTCAGGAGACGAGAGTCGGCGCCAGTGGCCTTTCCCAGAAAGACATCAGGGACGTGATGGTAAGGTCACTGGTGCTGGGGGAGGAGGCCTGCGGCGGCAGACAGCCGGGAAGGGAGAGACCACCCCCTCCCCCACCATTAGTTAAAAGAACAACTAGCGGGGTCTACACAGTTTTCTCCCCAGTTGTACATAAAGCCTCTGCCCTGCCATCTGTTCGTCGGGCCTCGGCCTCAAAGGAACCAGGGAGAACCTCCAGCACCACGGGCCCTGAGCCCAGTGGAGTTTTGCCAGCCTTACCGGGTGGCGGGAGCCGAGCCCCCCCCATAGTCTTCCTAGAGGATCAAGCGGTGAGGCAAATGATTGAAATGATGGGTGCTAGCGCTAAGCTAGGTGAGGGAGAAGAGAGGAGTGGGGAAGAGAAAGGTTTCTTTACATGATTGTTACGGAGCGGGTAATTGCCCTCACAGCCATTATGGCATTAACTATCATTTCAATAAATGTGAGGAGCATTGCTGAGGTGAAAAAGAGGACCGATGTTTTAAACTCTCTGGCTGGAATGAAGGCAGACATTATTTGTTTACAGGAGTGCGGCATCCCGTTCCAAAAAGAATATAAAGATCTCCGGGACACTTGGACCCTAGGAGAATCCTTCTGGTCGGGGTCCAATGTGTCCCGAGCGGACGGGATTGCCGTACTCCTGAAAAACCCCTTCTTAGCAGTAAAAACATTTAAGGTAATAGAGGCGGGCAGACTGGCCAGCCTCGATTTTAAATACAAGGGGGCTGTATTGAGGCTGGTCAATGTCTATGCCCCCACCAGCCAGAGAGAGAGAGTCCTCTTTCTCCCTCAGCTACGCCCGCTCCTGATCGGCACCTTGCCAGTTATCATTTCAGGTGATTTCAACTGTGCTCTGAGGGATGTAGACCGGAGTAAGCCCCGCAACGATAGATCCAGCAGGGACCTCGCTGCGTTCGTGGAGGACTTTGAACTCTGCGACGCAGGTCGGGACCTGGTCCCCTTGTTCACCTGGGTGAGTTCTTCTGGCTCCTCCTTCTCCAGGATAGATCTCGTCCTCCTCAGCAAGCCACTGGAGAGGACCGCCATGTCTTCGGAGGCGATCTTCTTTTCAGACCACAGGCTCCTGACGACAGAGGTGCTCATTCCGAGCACACGGGAGTCGGGGCCTGGGGTCTGGAAGCTCAACACCTCTCTGCTCGATGACCCTCGTGTGATTAAGACCTTTAGCAGATGCCTCGAGGAGTGGAGGACCCTGAAGGACCTTTTTGATTCTCCCATAGAGTGGTGGGAGATGATGAAGAAAAGAACCAAGGGCTACTTCATTCAGCTGGGGAAACGGAAAGCTCGCGAGAGGCGGGCGAGATATTCCCATCTAAACGCCCGCCTCCAGCGCCTGAGTCTTTTACAGCTCAGAGGCTTCGACCTAGCTGAGGAGGTGGCCCGGGTCAAACTGAGTCTCTCCGCCCTCTATCGGGAGGAGCAAGAGAAGATCAAGGTCCTTTCCAGGGTCCGCATCATGGAGGACGATGAGAAATGCAGCCGCTTCTTCTTCAAGAAAACGAAGGAGAGGCGGCCTGCAATGTCCTCCATGATCGACTCCTCGGGGCAAGAGGTGGAGGGCAGAGAGGCTGTTGAGACAGTGGTGCGGGATTTCTACAGGGAGTTGTACGACCAGAAGGTGGTGGATCAAAATCTGATCCATCACTTTCTGTCCCTGTTGGAGTCCCGCAATGAGGGGGACGAGGAGGAGGAGGAGGATCCAGAGATCACCACCACTGAACTCTCCCAGGTGATAAAGAGTCTTAACTCTGGAAGGACACCGGGTCCCGACGGGATCCCTGCTGAGTTCTATAAGATCTTTTGGGAGGTGCTTAAGGAAGATCTGGGCCAGGTCCTGGGGTCGATGTACAGAGAGGGCAGATTGGCCCCTTTGATGAAGAAAAGTATCCTCTCCCTTCTTCACAAGAAGGGAGACCCAAAAGATCTGAGGAACTGGCGGCCAGTCAGCCTCCTGTGCACCGACTACAAGATACTGGCCAAAGCACTGACGCTCCGGCTGCAGCGGCCACTCCCTCAAGTCGTGGGTCCCGACCAGGTCTGTGGTGCCCGGGGGAGATCGGCGGCCGACAACGCCATGCTGCTCAGGGATGTCGTGGCCTACTCGAACGAGAGAGGGCTTCCCCTGGTCCTAATCAGTTTGGACCAGGAGAAAGCCTTCGACAGAGTGGGCCACGAATACCTGCAGCTCGTTATGGAGAGGATGGGTCTCGCTCTTGGCCTGAGGAAGTGGGTCAAGATCATCTACAGCAGCCTAAGCAGCAGGGTCCTTGTGAACCGCCACCTGACCGAACCATTTCCGGTCAGGTCGGGGGTCCGGCAGGGATGTCCCCTGTCGGCCCTGCTGTACGTCCTCTGCTTGGAGCCGTTCATGCAGGCGATCCGCCGGGACGTCCGGGTGACAGGTTTCCATCTCCCGGGTTCCGGCGGAGAGCAACTGAAGGCCCTGGCCTATATGGACGACGTGGCCGTGGTCTGCACGGACGCTCCGTCCGTGGCCAGGGTCGAGGAACTGCTGGACGGCTTCTGCAGGGTGACGGGGGCCGCTGTGAACAAGGCCAAGAGCGAGGTCTACCTCTCCAAGGCATGGCCTGTCGTGTTCCCTGTGAAGCCGTCTATCAAGGTTCTGGGGATCACGATCGACGGGACCAACACGGGCACCCGGAGCTGGGAGGAGGCCATAGCAAAGGTCCAAAGGAAGATCCACGGCTGGAGCACAAGGACCTTGACGATGGCTGGTAAGGTGCTGGTCGTAAAGGCCATCCTCTTCCCGATACTCCTCTACGTAGGAATGATCTTCCCCCCAGACAAGGTCATCGCAAAATTAGTGACCCGAATTATATTTCGGTTTGTCTGGGGGAGCAAAATGGAGAGGCTGAAAAGAGTGCAGATGGTGAAGGGTACCCTGGATGGAGGCAGGGGGGTCCCGGACGTTGTGCGGCTGATAAAGGCGCAGGGGCTGGCCTATGTGGTCAAGAACATCCAGGCTGCTGGCAAGAAAGTGAGTTTCATGAACCGCTTTTATTTTGCCAGCAGCCTGAGACCATTCGGCCTCTGCGCCATGGATAACACCAGGCCGCACTCGTGGGATCCCCCGCCGTTCTACAGGGCGCTCCGAGCCTTTGCGCTCGAAGTAGGCCTCCATAAAGTCGTGCTGGCCTCCTGGGATTACAAGACCATCTGTAGTCAGATGAGATCTACCCAGGAGACCAGCCGGATAGAAGATTTCCCTCCCGAAACCTGCCGGTTTATCTGGGCTAACGCTACGCACGTTTGCCTCACGAACACGCAGAAAGATGTCTCCTGGATGGCTGTGAGTCGGTGTCTCCCCACCCGAGTGTTCATGCACAGAAGGGGCATAGCTCCTTATGACACCTGCCCCTATAAGGGTTGCCTGGGGAAGGAGACGGAGGCTCACATCTTTAGTGAGTGCCCCTCCGCCCACAGGGTCTGGCTCCTGTTTTCTCCGTTCCTCCACAGGTTTGCCGTTCCTGCGCGGGCGACCGCCCAGCAGATCTTGTATGGTCCGGCCAGGGGAATATCAACATCTACCCTGAGGTGCTGGTGGCGTGTCGTCTGCGCAGTGAAGCAGGCACTGTGGGAGGGACGGAACATTTGTTTGTTCAATAAGCAGGAGCTGGACCCGATTGTCATCGCGCGGAGGGGCATGGTGTTTGTAAAAGACTATGTCAATCTGGAGGTCCACCAGAGGGGCAAGGAGGAAGCCTACAAGAACTGGCGCATACAAGATCTGGGGGAGCTCAGGATCCCATGATGGGACCCACCTCCGGGGACGGTTAGTTCCCCCTGCTGGAGCCCGAGTCCAAGATCTTAAAGATTTTAAGGATGATTGTTTTTTAAAAAGATTTTAAATAACGAATCTTAATTGTTTTTAAAGATTTAGTTGTTTTTAAATCACATTGTTCAGGTTTTTTTGGTATAGTTTTGTTATATTTTGTTGTCAAATACATTGACCGTTTTGGGATTAATTTAAAATGCATTAGACCTTTTTTGTTTGTTTTTTATTTTTACTTTTTAATTGTTTCTTTAATTTGTTTAATGCATTTTCAGTTATTTTCAATGTATTTGACCTTTTTGTTGGTGTGCAGTTTTTGCTTTTATCACGTTTGTTTTGTTGATTTGAGCACATTTATTTTAAAAGTTAATTGTTTTAGTTTTGTTAAAATCACAAAGATTTTAAATTTTTTTAAGTGATTTTAAGGATTGGTATTTTAATGTTTTTAATCATAAGTATTAAAAATTGAATTGTTTTTATTCATGCAATGTAAAATACTCAACCCAATAAACAGTATTCTAATGAGGAGCTGCCCTTGCAGCCCCCATATCTTCCGCCACGTCTTTTTCCAGTTCTAAAAGTTGAGGGCAGCATCGCTGCCTCCCCTGCCTGCTTTATTCCACATTGTGAGTGTCCTTCAGTCAGCTCAAGCTCCGGAAGGCAGTCCTTGACTGCTATTTATTTTGCTAGCACCCTCCCGGGTGGTCAGGATGGCCAAGTGGTCGAAGGTGCTGTGGTTAGGTTGTAGTTTCCCCTAGAGGCATGGGTTTGATTCCTGCTTTTGACATAGCCAGTGCTCCTTTATCTTGGAATTGGGTTTCTCTTCACCACCTGAAGGAGGACATGGAGTAGACTTTGCAGAGATTGGCATTTGTCTTTTTTTGTTTCAGCAGAGGCAGTGTGGCGGCGACCCAGAATCCTTTGGAGTTCCTGATCCAGCGGTGTTCCTGTTCCGGTGCGAGGGAGGCCCAGCTGAGGATGAACCATCTGAAGGTCCTGCCTGGACCAGTGGGACCGAAGAGCAGGGAGGACCTCGACCGACGACCAGGCTTCATGAAGGCAGCACCCCACGGGAGACCAGGACCAGGTCTCAGCGGGAAGCAGCGCAGCCCACTGGAGCAGTGACTCCAGTCAGACCTTTTCACTGACATCAATCCACTGGAACCTCCACCACCAGCAGGAGACCTACCTCTAGTTTTCTGTTCCTTTGTTTAGTTTAGGAGACAAGCGGATGTCAAGACTCCAGTTCAGCGGGGAGGTCCTGCAAAAAGGTATGGGCTTTGCTGGTGAAGCTGCCGCATAAAGACAAAGACTTCTTCGAGGTAAGCTTTGTCAACCATGATTTGCTAGAGGAGTGCTACAGCATGTATAGAAGGGAGAAATACAGGGAGCTGGCGGGTTTTGCGATGATAATCCTGTCGGATATTTGCTATAGAATAGTGACTGTGCAATTTTTCTGTGAGATGCTCTCAGGCAAGGACGTGAAGATCTGGCTTGCGAGGTTCAGTGAGCTCTCCACTCGAATAGTTGGATGTTGGATGTGGACGGAGTGTGGGGGGAACGTGGCAGTGCTGGATTCGATTGAGGCGGAGCGTGGAGAATCCAGAGAAGGTCTGCCACCTCCCCAATACTATACAGATCAGAGAAGCTAGGGGGCTGGTCTACTATGACGGGATGCCAAAACTCTGCAGGCGGTGTCAGGGCCGAGACCCCGTTGTTGCCCAGTGCACGTGTAAGTGTAGAGGAGGTCACCAGACACACGCCTGCAGAGAAAAGTTACTCTACTACCTCTGCAGCTGTGGGGGCCATATCTATAAGAACTGCCTCCAGTCGTACACAAATAGAGTTGGGTCTCCCTTCTCACGATTCCATTCTGGACCCTGAGCCGGAACATGAGGGAGGCCCGGCGCGGGAGGAGGAGGGAGAGGGAGAAGAAGAACAGATATATGACCTGGCTCCAGAACCTCCCCCTACCCCAATGGAACCACTTAAGAGAAAGGGGGAACAGTCAGAAGGGGGGGGTTGGGTGAAGGTGAGCAATAAAAAGAGAAAAGTGGTGGACAGAGAGGAGAAATCTGCCAAGAACCCGAATAATGTCTCCTCTCTGGAGGCAGCCCAAGATAGTCGAGCTCCCCCCGGCCCACCCCTCGCTGGAGCCGAGGCAGAAGTTCCACTCCCTCCTCCAGCAAAAACGGAACATCGGGCCCTGCCTTGGTGGACCAGCCCCCTGAAAACCGCTGAAAAGAAAACCAGACCCACCGCTCCTCCATGTGTGAGAGTGGAGAGCAGAGCCTCGGGAACCGGGTCGAAAGATAGTGTAGGTGAGACCGTCTTGCAGAAGAGAGCCAGCCCTCCCTCCAGCTGCGACAGGCAGGTGAGAAAGAAAGCCCTGGAACCGTTGTAGCTGGAGGGTGAATTAGATCAGGTGCTGGCTCGTATAGAAAGAAAGGCAAAGGACAGGAATATCGGCGCCACACAGGTGTCGAAACCGCCAGCACAGAAGGGTGCCTCCTCTAGCCACCTCGGAGAAGGGGGATAGAGGAGCAGCAGGGCCACGGTCTCACCCAGGGGTCCCTGCTTTTTATTATTATTATTATTATTATTATTATTATTATTATTATTATTTTTGTCATTTAGCTGACACTCTTATCCAGGGCGACTTACATTTGTACCCATTTATACAGCTGGGCATTTTACTGGAGCAATCTAAGTGAAGTACCTTGCTCAAGGGTACAACTGCACTGCCCCACCCAGGATTCGATGTTAGGGGCCAAAGCCTCCATGACAGAGGAGGAGTTGGCCAGACGGCCAAAGGAGAGGAAGAGAGAGGGGAAGAGATACCCCAACTACCCCATCCCTCTTGTTAAGAAGATCAAAGGTGGTGAGGGGGGGGGGGGGGGGTAAAAGGCACTCCTCCTCCTAATAAGTCTGGTCCAGGGGTCCTTGGGCCCCCACCTCAGGGCTGCTCCTCAGGAGCAGAGTCCGACCTGACACGCTGGTCTCAGGAGTACAGACGTGAGTGAAGCTTCCCATGTGCACCCAGACTGGTTCTCTGTCTCTCTCTCTCTCTGCAGGTCTGTGAGGAGCCGAGGCGCCGGCGCCTAGGCACCATCCACACAGATTGAGGGTGCCGGCGAGGCAACCATGGCCTGCAGAGAGGAGTTAGCACAGCAGAGACAGGAACCGGTCCGGAGTGGAGCATCAGCACTGGGAAGCATAGAAAGAACATCTCTATCAGGACTGTGAGGGCCTCCTCTGCAGGATTGTTGATTTTAATTTTATAAAGACTGATTATGGTCTTTGTTTTAAATGGTTTTAAATCACAGGGTTTTGAGGGGTTTTTTTATGTTTATGGTTTGTCTGATGTGCTGACTGTTTTTAAAATTAGAAAAATATGTATTAGACTGTTTTGTATTGCTTTAGAAACATGTTTTGTTCTTTATTTTGTCTAATGCATCTACCGTTTTAAAACAACACATCAGATGTTTTTTTTTCATTATAGTTATTTTGGCAGTTTGCCATATTTAATACAAATTGTTTTGATATCTAACACACTTTTGAATTCACTTGTTCTGTTTAAAACTTTTAAGGATTTTAAAAGTTTCAGAAATGATTTTAGAATTGTTTTTTAAAAACAGTTTTTAATCAGGAGTATTAAAACTTTGTATGTTTAATTTTCGTAATGTAAAATACTCAAACAATAAAAACAGTGCTCCTTTTGCCCTTTTTGAAATGAGTCATGGTTGGCGCCTCCCTGGTCTGTTATGCACGTGATCCAAAAAGGTCTCAAAGACCAACTGCGCCGACTTTGGCTGATATTAGGGGAAATCATTCAGATGGCTTCTGGAAAATGATGTCGGTTACACCATGTACCTGATCACAAATGTACAGGAGGAAACAGCTAAAGGTTTCCTTCTTCACAAGAACACAGTAAGGACAGTTTAATGTCATTCATTGATTATGCACTGAGCCACAACAAAATTGAGGATCTTCTGAAATTTGAAACGCACAAGAAAGATGTGCCAATGGGACCTGAGAAATCTGAAGATGACAATCTTGTTGGATTTGGGGTGCGTGCTGAAGACACCTGGAGAGAGATTTCGATAAAGCGAAGCCGATGGTTATGCTGCATTTATTCTCAGCAGAAAATGTGTACCGGGGACAAAAATGCATAAGCTACAAAGTTACTTGCAGAGGAAAAGGGATCATTTTTCTAGAGCTACCTCAACAGTGTCTCTGCTACTTGGGGCTGTTTCTGTTCCCTCGATGGTGTCTGTGCCCCCTCGGGCTGTTTCTGTTCCCTCAACAGTGTCTGTGCCTCCCCCACAAGAACCAGGCATGTAATTACTTCACTACTTCAAGTAGTAACGAATGTCATGAAGTTAAAAGCAAAAATTAAATACTTAAATATTTTCTATATACTAGATATACACCAATCAGCCATAACATTATGACCACCTGCCTAATATTGTGTAGGTCCCCCTTTTTCCACCAAAACAGCCCTGACCTGTCGAGGCATGGACTCCTGTAAATCCAGTAAGTTGCGAGGTGGGGCCTCCATGGATCAGATTTGTTTGTCCAGCACATACCACAGATGCTCGATTTGATTGAGATCTGGGGAATTTGGAGGCCAAGTCAACACCCTGAACTCGTGATTCATCAGACCAGGCCACCTTTTTCCATTGCTCCGTGGTCCAGTTCTGATGCTCACGTGCCCATTGTAGGCACTTTCGGCAGTAGACAGGGGTCAGCATGGGCACCCTGACTAGTCTGCGGCTACGCAGCCCCATACGCAACAAACTGTGATGCACTGTGTGTTCCGACACCTTTCTATCAGAACCAGCATTAACTTTTTCTGTTGGATCGGACCACACGGGCCAGCCTTCGCTCCCCACGTGCATCAATGAGCCTTGGCCGACCCATGACCCTGTCGCCGGTTCACTGCTTTTCCTTCCTAGGACCACTTTTGATAGATACTGACCACTGCAAACCGGGAACACCCGAGCTGCAGTTTTGGAGATGCTCTGACCCAGTCGTATAGCCATCACAATTTGGCCCATGTCAAAGTCACTCAGATCCTTACGCTTGCCCATTTTTCCTGCTTCTAACACATCAACTTTGAGGACAAAATGTTCACTTGCTGCCTAATATATCCCACCCACTGACAGGTGCCATGATAACGAGATTATCAGTGTTATTCACTTCACCTGTCAGTGGTCATGAATACCTGGAAAAGGTAATGATAGATATATCACCATCTAAATTTACTGCACAAGCTTGTAAGTAAACGTTTATTATGTTATTTTGATTTTGAAACTAGTCAAAAGTGAAACAAGTTATCTATGTTCATTTCACATAGAAATGATCTTATTAGTGAATAAGGTGGCACAACCAAAGATAAAAACTTTAAACATGGAATATTGTTATTGCCATACTAATACTAACACTAACAATTAATCTGCTTCACAGTAAGAATATGAATAAACTTTTTTTTATACATTCAGAACGATCTAATTCTACAGTATCAAGACCACCTGGAGGTGACACTACCAACAAGGATGTATGCCAGTCAGATTGTAAATATGTATTACTTGCATAATCTTAATAAACATAACTTTCATTTGAAACATTTCTTTGTTTTTAAAACATAAGTCCACCTGTAAAGCCTACATCACCACTGTTATCAATGGTGTCAGAAGTGGCTCCATCTGGTCAAGCACAAGGTATGCTACTTACATTTCATTGATAAGTGTACTGAAATCACCATTATGTGCACATGCATACAAATACACAATTCATTGCTTTTGTTGTTTCACAAACCTAAGTTTTTGTCTGTACTGTCACTATATACATGTTTTTCTTAATCTTTTACACTAAATAATTACCAGTTTAGAAAAAAATTAAACACTATAAAAAGATACTGATATTTGATATTTTATGCAGGTACAGAGTCTGTGACTGTGAGTGCCATTGCCAGCGCACCATTACAGAAAATAGTTGTGTACTGTGCAAGCTTTGTGGTCTGGACTAAAAATGATTCATATATTTTGCCTAAAGGTACACCCCTACCACCTACTTCCATACAAGTGTCATCATTTGCTTCTCCTCACACAATTAGTTTTGATAAAGGAATCAAGGGTTGGAGATGTTCTCAAGAGTGGAAGGTGTGGATGAAGACAGAATTAGAAGCCTTGGGACTGTGGCCTGGATCGCATCCTGTATGTCTCCCAATGAACAGTGTTTCGCTGTTTTGACCAAAGTATTTTCAGCTCCACCTATTCTTTATTTGGAAACCTGAGGATAGTACCATTATGAGCAGGTTGAAAAACAATTTCACACTTCGCTGCTTACATGGATGTTCTCAGCCACTGATAGTCTCATCTGGGGTGGGAAGACCCAGAGTGATTGTTGGCATCAGTGGTCAATATTATATATTTACATCCAGACTGTGCTGTAAAGCATGAAAAAAGCACTGGTTTGCTGACAATCCACAATGGCTGGAAAAACTTTCTCTGAGGTATACCAACATTTTACTGATTGTCTGATACAGAAGCATCAATGTCAAGAGTCAGTCATCAACAAGTTTACACAGGGCACATTTGGGCAAGTAATGAGATCTGACCACACCAGGAAAGTTGCCAGAAAAATTAAGTTGACATCTGACACCATGTCATCCTACGCTGTTATGAATGAGAATTGGATGATCCTTTCCTGGGTGATGGTGCAGTTGGAATGCAGATTAGCGAACAGATATGAAGGTGCTGGTGTAGAAAAGGCCCAATACCAGTGGGTAGATAGGTGAGTTTCTTTTAAGCAATGGTATATATATATCTGTGTATATATTCTTAAACTATTACTTTTTTCAATTGTCTTATTAAATTTGTGAGAGATAGAAACATTATCCCCATTACTCAGGTCATACCAGGCAGGTCACCTTTATAAAAAAAGTTAAAATAACGAATTCATATCTGACTAACGGCCGGATTAAATCAAAACTTTGACCCACCCGCTAATAGCAAACTACAAACCTGTACATCATAGTGGTTACATTTATGATTAGAAGAAAATGGCATCTTACTAAAAATGAAGCTGCAACTGAGTACAGTTCTGTAGTTTTCTATTAGCGGGTGGGTCAAAGTTTAGATTTAATCCCAGCCTAATTGTGCTGTACATAAATAGTAATGCATCTTAAAGCAAGGGTGAAAAACACCTCTTTATCACATACAGTGAGGGAAAAAAGTATTTGATCCCCTGCTGATTTTGTACGTTTGCCCACTGACAAAGAAATGATCAGTCTATAATTTTAATGGTAGGTGTATTTTAACAGTGAGAGACAGAATAACAACAAAAAAATCCAGAAAAACGCATTTCAAAAAAGTTATAAATTGATTTGCATGTTAATGAGGGAAATAAGTATTTGATCCCCTATCAATCAGCAAGATTTCTGGCTCCCAGGTGTCTTTTATACAGGTAACGAGCTGAGATTAGGAGCACTCTCTTAAAGGGAGTGCTCCTAATCTCAGCTCGTTACCTGTATAAAAGACACCTGTCCACAGACTCAATCAATCAATCAGATTCCAAACTCTCCACCATGGCCAAGACCAAAGAGCTGTCCAAGGATGTCAGGGACAAGATTGTAGACCTACTCAAGGCTGGAATGGGCTACAAAACCATCGCCAAGCAGCTTGGTGAGAAGGTGACAACAGTTGGTGTGATTATTCGCAAATGGAAGAAACACAAAATAACTGTCAGTCTCCCTCAGTCTGGGGCTCCATGCCAGATCTCACCTCGTGGAGTTTCAATGATCATGAGAACGGTGAGGAATCAGCCCAGAACTACATGGGAGGATCTTGTTAATGATCTCAAGGCAGCTGGGACCATAGTCACCAAGAAAACAATTGGTAACGCACTACACCGTGAAATCCTGCAGCGCCCGCAAGGTCCCCCTGCTCAAGAAAGCACATGTACAGGCCCGTCTGAAGTTTGCCAATGAACATCTGAATGATTCAGAGGAGAACTGTGTGAAAGTGTTGTGGTCAGATGAGACCAAAATTGAGCTCTTTGGCATCAACTCAATTTGCTATGTTTGGAGGAGGAGGAATGACCCCAAGAACACCATCCCCACCATCAAACATGGAGGTGTAAACATTATGCTTTGGGGGTGTTTTTCTGCTAAGGGGACTGGACAACTGCACCGCATTAAAGGGACGATGGACAGGGCCATGTACTGTCAAATCTTGGGTGAGAACCTCCTTCCCTCAGCCAGGGCATTGTAAATGGGTCGTGGATGGGTATTCCAGCATGACAATAAAATATTCTAATAATATTTTAAAAGTGCCTCAAAGCTAACCATATTGTGATCACAATTTGCCATTGGTTCTCTAACTACTGTCCCCCTGACTCTGTCTTGGTCATTTGAAAAGATCAAGTCAATACATGCACTCTCCCCAGTTGGTTCAATAACAAACTGAGTTAGAAAGCAGTCATTTACCATCTCAACCATTTCGATTTCTGCTTCTGTAGTCCCCACTGGGCTTTCCCAGTCTAAGTTTGGGAAATTGAAATCCCATTATAACAGCCACATCCTTGCTACATGCAGTCCTGATTACACTGTACAATGCAACATCTTGCTGAATATCTGAGTTTGGTGGCCTGTAACACACTCCTACCACTAATCCTCCAGATCTCTTGTTCAAAAGTTTCACCCACAAAGATTCTGTTCCATTACTGGGATCTAATATGAGTTCTTCTGCCTCAATGTCATTTTTGACATATAATGCTACCCCACCACCCGTTTGATTTTGCCTGTCTCTCCTAAACTGTGTGTATCCTTCCAACTTGTATTCATCCCCATCATTTTCTGTAAGCCATGTTTCTGTCACTCCTACAACATCATAGTCACATGCCAGCACTGTGGCTTCCAAGTCTAACATCTTGTTCCTTATACTCCTGGCATTGATGTACAAACATTTCAGAACTTTCCTACTAGTGGGTTCCCTTTGTTTTCTTTCCTTAGAGGAACATCTCCCATTGTCATAGCTCCCTGTCCCCCTGGTTCCTAGTTTAAATGATTCTCAATTTCACTGCACATACGCTCTCCCAATGCATTAGCCCCCCTTCTGTTTAGATGTAGACTGTCCATTTTGTACAGGTCCCATCTATCCCAAAAGAAAGACCAATGCTCTATAAACCTAAACCCCTCTTCCCTACACCAAGCTTTCAACCATGTGTTAAACTTTCTAATCTCTGCCTGTCTCCCTGGCCTGGCACGTGGTAACGGAAGTATTTCAGAGAAAACTACCGTGGAGGTTCTGCTGTTTAGTTTTGTTCCTAACTCTTTAAATTTGTCTTGCAGAACCTCTGTCCTACCTTTTCCTATGTCATTGGTTCCAATGTAGACCATGACCAGTGGATTCCCCCCGGCTTTGGCCAGTAGCCCGTCTACTAGTTTAGGGAGATCTGCAACCTGAGCACCAGGCAGGCAAGATACCATGCGGGTCTCCTTGTCACTAGAACACACTGTGTGATCTACACCTCAAGAATTGAGTCTCCTACTAGAACTACCTCTTTCTTCTGGGGGGGAGTGGGCACCATGGTGCTCTGGTGCTCAACTGCCCCCCCATCACCCTCTGAGCTGTCACTGTCCAACTCTGTGTCCAGCAGTTGGAACCTGTTGAGCAATTCTAGCTCTTGGGGTGTCTCTAGGGGTTGTGCATGCCCTTTTCTGTGGTTACGACCTACTGTAACCCAGCAGTTCTCTACACTGTCCTGCTCTAAGGTCCCAACTCTCCTAGGTTTTGTAGTGCACACCATCTCTCTCATGGGCTGATTGACCAATTCTTCTATATCCCTAATACAGCACAGATCGACAAGCTGAGCCTCAAGATCACGAACCTTGATCTCTAGGATTTCAACCTGTTGACAACGTTCACAAATGAAACTTTCTTGGATGAGTTCATGCAGGAAGGCAATCATTCTGCAAATCTGACACTGTAGTGGCCACATGCTTCTAAATGTTAGTTTTTTTGGGGTTTTTTTGTCTCTTGGTTCCTATTGCCTAGTCAACTGCCAAACTTTTGTCAGTGAGAAACAGCTGTTTAAGTAGCTTTTGTCTACCTACCCCCAATTCACACCTAACAGGCCACACCTGGCTCCTCCTGCAACAGAAAAGGTTGTGTGTGTGTGTGTATACATTTCAGCGAGAAAGTGAATTTAAATACATTTTTTTATTTGTTTGTTTAACAAAAGACTGGTGTAGGAATTCCTCTCCTGAGCCCCGGTGAAGCTGCCCAGATGTCTGATGAAGATGAAGGTGTCAGCACTGCTGATGAGTCTGACAATGATGACGAGGACCCTGACCATGGCAGTGAGGATGAAAACAGCACCTCTGACATTGACGGGGGAGTTGGGCAATCAGCAGAAAGAGAGGTAACTATAAAGGCCCTAGAAACTTCTATAGTCATGTGCTTATTTACTTAGAGACTCATTTCAGTTTTAAGTGTTATTTTCTTTTCTCTTCATTAGAATAATGGTGGCCCTGACACCAGTGACATTGATTCCTCTGCCGGCTCTTTAAGACCCAGAACAAGACTGACCATTGCATGCTTCTGTTCTTGCCTTGCTAGAACCCACAAGAGTTTTGATTCAGACAGTGAAGGTGGGAGATATAATTGTAAATACCAGGATGAGCATGTTAGACTGGTGATGAGACATACTGTAAAGGCCAGTGTCGCCCTTGTGTTAAAACATTGTATAGGCCGTGAATTAGTTGATAAATGTGAAGCCTGTCTGATAGGAGACCCCAGCCAACTACATCACATCTGTCTAACTTTAGATCATGAGCAAGGTAGTGTCTGGAGTATTGTAGCTCTTATATGCGACAAAATAAGTGTCACAAGTTTGCTAAACGTTTTGTTATGTGTTGCTCGTACCCTACGTGGAATGAGTATAAACAAGCAGACTGAGAAAGAAGTGAAAACTCTTTTGCATAGCCTAGAAACATGCGCTCTACCTTCAAGATGGTTTAGTGACTTGTTAGAAAGTGTGGATGAGAAAGTAATGCAAATAGATAGTCTTATCATGTGTTTACAAACATAAATAAAATACTGTTTGTGTCTGCTCTGCTTTTCTGTATAATAAGACATTACATTTTAATTCCTATATTTTTTCAGAGAAAGAAAGCCCTGGGGACCTTGGAATTACGTTTACGTATGTTTGAGGAATCTTGTCATCCTCACTCTAATAGCTTGCAAGATTGGTGATTTGTATGATACTGGTAATTCTGATGTGAAATCTCTAGTTGAGGATGTTGAGAAAACAGTGGAGGCACTTCCCAATGTGCTCAAGAGAATGCTGTATAAAGAGTCACCGCCTGGTGAATCTGCTTTTACAGCTGTCCAAAACGTTCTGCAGAGTTCTTTTGGAAATACTATTCCTATCATGACCAAACCCAATTTCTACACTGTGCTAGACAGAATAGCCATGATCAGTGTCACAGCCCTTGCCATTAAACAAGTAGAGGGAGTTGCTAGTGCAGTACAATTCAGTTGTTTCTTCCTGGCTGCTGTAGGTGTTCGGGAGGCGGGGTCATTGGTCACCTGTGTCAGTATCTAATCTCACTGTCTACATCTGACCTGATGCCTTGTTATCATGTTTTAGAACTGTCACAATAAAATACTGACATTGATGCATATTTTACAGAGTGTCATTTTTTGAATGTCTATACCTTTCTTTTTATTTTATTTTGCTAACACTGTACCATCCCAAACCTAATCATAAAATATATAACATAAAAACATCACACTCACATCACTAAACACAGTTTAAAATACTTTTTATTAAAACCTTTTTTTATTTTATATTGCCAACACCATATCATACCAAACCTAGTCATAAAACATATAACCTAAAACAAATAATAATACGTTTAACTGTTGTCAAGATGACCTGTGCCCTTTCCAAAATTACTGTCAGCCTAACAAGATGGCGGTCATCCTAACAAGATGGCTGACTAGAGAGGGTCAAAGGGTAAACTCGGGGGGGTGGTAGGAAGGAGGAGATGGTTCCGGTTCAAAGGTTAACCGGGGGTAAGGAGGGGGCTTTGTGGCCCATGGGGCATCTGGGTAAGGAGGGGGCTTCCTGGCCCATGAGGCATCTGGGTGAGGAGGGGCTTCCGGCTGTCACTTTGACATAAGCTGCCATTATCACTACTGAACAGATTGTTCAATAAATCATGGACAGCAGCAGCAGTAACTAATATGACTAAAACATGTTTGGTTTCTACGGATGGTTCATCAGCAGGGAAAACTCAGGTTCTTCTACTGTTCCACAAAAGTGTTCAAATTGTATGGGTCTGAAGGTCTGACTGATTCAGGAATGCCTTTTGAGCAGTTTATTACAACCATGTATTTCCAGAGGGTGCTTGATGCCACAAAACAAAGAGTAGTGCAGAAGAATGAAAAGAAGAGGAAGCAGCCTGAACCCCACCCTGCTGGCTGACTGTGCCGCTTCTGCCAGCTACAATTACAACAGGGGCCAAACAGACCCCACGTCCATACAATGTTACCAGGAGTGGCTGGAAAATACATATACTGTCCGACCAAGGTGTCTGAACATTACAAAAATCTGGGCATGACACAGGAGATAACATGGACAGAAATGCAATCCTCAGAGAGAGATTGGCAGAGAGAGAAAGGAAAATAAAATGGTTTGTCTTCCAGCAATAGCCCCCTCTGAGAGGATGATGAGGCAAAACCCACCTCAGAGGCACCCTACCATGGAGGACTAACAGGGCACCCACACCCCAAGGTCTGACGAGCCATGGCCTCCCAAGGGATATCCTTCTTGGTATGTGTGGTGCCCAGAACTGTACACAGTATTCCAGATGAGGTCTAACTAGTGCATTGTCTTAACATTACTTCCCTTGTTTTAAATTCTACACTTTTGACAATATACCCTAACATTCTGTTTGCCTTTTTTATTGCTTCCCCACATTGCTTGGATGGAGAAAGTGAGGAGTCCACGTAGACTCCTAGGTCTTTCTCATGCATTACTTCATCTAGTTCTATTCCTTCCATTGTGTAATTATAGTGGACATTTGTGTTACCTGTATGTAATACCTTGCATTTGTCCACATTGAATTTCATCTGCTAGGTGTCGGCACACAACTGAATATTATCTAAGTCCCTTTGAATAACCTGTGCTGCCGAGATTGTATCTGCTGAGCCACCTATTTTACTATCATCTACAAATTTGACAAGTTTGCTAACTATCCCAGAGACTAGATCATTAATATAGATTAGAAAAAGCAAAGGCCCTAGTACTGATCCCTGTGGAACTCCACTAACAACCTCACTCCAGTTAGAAGCAACTCCTCTAATCGACACCCTCTGCTTCCTATACATCAACCAGTTCATAATCCATCTACTTACATTACCCTGAATGCCTACAGCTTCCAATTTGACGTGTGAACAGAGAGCTCCTGCGATATTTCAATTTTTTTCAGCAAACGTTATTTTCTTGTTTTTATTTTAAGCGATGAACTGCAGTATATTATGTGTATTATTGTTTTAAAACCATGTCTAAACAAAAAGGCAAGAAGGGGCCAGCGATGGAGGCGACTCAACCCGATTCGGATTCAGGCATGACTGGGGCTGGCAATCCCTCACCAGAAAGTGGCGGAGACCTGGCCTTTCTTGTCGCAGCGGTGAGCAAAATACAGAGCTCCATAGAATCGTTTTGATCTGAAATGCGTGAGGCTATTGCTACTCTTAAGGGCACTCGTATGGCAGCCGACTGCAGGAGGTAGAGAGGTCTCTGAGCGACATATCTGACAGGGTGACGGAAGCCTCTTGCAGCGGCCTTTCTGCAGAGAATGAGATGCTCAAATGGAAAGTAAAGGATTTAGGTGGAAGGGGACGGAGGAACAACCTGTGTGTTGTTGGTGTAGTGAAAGGAGTGGAGGGTCGTGATCCTACTACTTTCCTGTCGTAGTTCTTTGTTGATATCGTTGGGAAGAATAAGTCGGACTCCCTGCCTGTTCTGGATCGTGCTCACCGATCGATAATGCCAAGACCTAGGGAAGGAGACAGGCCCCGTCCCATTATTCTTAGGGTGCACTACTTCCAGGTTAAGGAGTAGATTCAACGGCTATCGAGAGAGCTATCGAAGGGAGATTATGACCACTGACAGGTGAAGTGATTAACACTGATAATCTAGTTATCATGGCACCTGTCAGTGGGTGGGATATATTAGGCAGCAAGTGAACATTTTGTCCTCAAAGTTGATGTGTTAGAAGCAGGAAAAATGGGCAAGCATAAGGATCTGAGCGACTTTGACAAGGGCCAAATTGGCTAGACGACTGGGTCAGATCATCTCCAAAACAGCAGCTCATGTGGGGTGTTCCTGGTCTGCAGTCTATACACTTCTGATTTCCCTTCTGTACAATTCTTTTTTTGATAACTTAGATATTCCTGCAATTATTCCTGAATCTAAAGCAAGCTTAAAACAGCCTCTTTCTCTTGAAGAGGGCAATTCAGTCAATGCAGAGTGGTAAGTCTCCAGGTCCAGACTGGTTTCCAGTGGAATTTTATTAAAAAATCTGCCCTCAACTTGCCCCTTTGCTCAGTTCTGCATTTTTAAAATCCTTCACTTCTTTGTCCCTACCTCCAACCTATGTCAAGCATCTATTTAATTGTTATTAAAAAAGGACAAGAACCCCTTGAACTGTGCTTCGTATCATCCCATCTCCCCTCTTAACACAAATGTAAATATCCTTGCCAAGACTTTGGCACATCGGCTTGAGGCAGTCCTACCTTCAGTAATCTCGCTTGACCAAACAGGGTTAATACATTGATTAATGATGTGTGTGTTATATATACACCTGGGAAAGCAAAGTATATCACTAAGGGGCAAATAGCAGCAATTCGTTTTTACTAATGCACCTGACCGAGTATGTCAATTTTTTCGGGTATAGCTCACACAGGAAACTTCTCATGTTCATCCTTTCAACGTTACAGCAAAGACCAAGCGATTCTGCACAGTTCAGTATATAACATGTCACCATAAATTATGATTTCACTGAGAGAGAAGAGGACACCCCTCGAGTGAAGTCATTCACTCGTGGTGGCACTCGATTTCAGTTTGAAATGACTTTATATTCAAATCATATTTTTAGTTTCGCTTTAATTTTCTCTTGTACTTCTTCCCTGTTTCTCTACAGCTTAAACAATCCCTCAATATAAACACATCTCAGTTCACAGTATTTGTATTTGCATGCAGAAGTCTTTGTGTGTTTGAACGAATACTTTCCACTCTAATACTGTACTGTTGCAAGTGACTGATTGTGACTTAGGGCAGGATTAAATCAAAAATGTTTGCGCTGCGAGTCGCTTGCAGAAGCATTAGCAGCATGACTGCGAGTGGAAATTGCGCTGCTAAACTATCGTGGTATTAAATCTGACCCCATTTGCGCCGCAAAACGACCTTCTCTCAGCTCCTTTCTGGCACAATGAGAGAGAATAAAACACAACTTTCACACAGCCGCTACTACAACACTACACCACTATACTCAGTCGCGCTTTCATGTTTAGTTAGATGCTACTCTCGTCTAATTTTTAAAGTAACTCCCATGATGTACAGTTGTGTAGTTTGCTATTAGCGGCTGGTTAAAGTTGTAGTTAATCCCGCCCAACAATACATTGGGAGTGGTTACATTTTCGCTGCATTAAATCAAGAAAATATCTGCGAGAAAACACCCTGAAAATGCTCTCGCAGTCTAAAGCCTCTCGCGGTTAAGGCACAGTGAAGAGAAAGCGCAGCTCCGGCTTTATTCACAGTGCGGCTCTGTGTCAGTGAAATAACTGTACAATGCGATAATAATACATTAGATGTTGCGCCCAACATCTACATAAACGAAATGTTGCTTATTATTCGTGCACATAGAGAAAATATATATTTATATTGTTTTGTTCAGCAATGTGTCCGTGTTCGTTTTGTTTCGTTTTGGTTTCATTACTTGTTTATTCTGCTCTTGCTTTCTTCCTTTCATGTCTTAACAATTGATTCCTTCTTATCAGATCTTTCATGGGAAAAGTGCTACTATCAAGTGTATATACACTATCAAGTGTATATTACATCTCACTCGTACTCACTACAATGATGTATATTAAGCCTATACCCTATGTTACGGGGGTGTTTCCATGTTTGATACATTTGGATACACGGATTGAATGTGGATTGTGATTGATGCATTTTGTAGCTGATGTTGGACAGTACAGTATTTCTACAGTTCACGCATCTCTCTCTACAGGCTGCTCGGTGCTTCTCACTGACAGTTATAGGGGCTGGAAAACGGTGTTTCTACAGACGCATAATGGGGGGGAGTTTGGACGCTGTTCTCCGTTGCTTCGTACGTCTTTGATCGTAATATTTTTAGTGGGGCTGAAGCCCCACTGAATAGGGTCTAGCGACGCCCGTGGGCTATATGTATATTTGGGAATGAAGGCGACTTTTAAGACACAAACACTACATCGAATTACACTGTCAGCAGCTGTATAATTGCTATTATGAATATGTACACAAAAAGGTAAAGCATCTGGAGACGTCTGGATGACATTTATAGAATATTGTTACAGGCATATATGGTTGTATAACTTGCAAGCCAGTACACATATAAGTGTGTGACGTTTAGGCACTGCACATTGGGTGCAAAAACCCCCACACACAAAAAAAAAAATATATATATATACAGTGAGGGAAAAAAGTATTTGATCCCCTGCTGATTTTGTATGTTTGCCTACTGACAAAGAAATGATCAGTCTATAATTTTAATGGTAGGTGTATTTTAACAGTGAGAGACAGAAAAACAACAAAAGAATCCTGAAAACCGCATTTCAAAAAAGTTATAAATTGATTTGCATGTTAATGAGGGAAATAAGTATTTGATCCCCTATCAATCAGCAAGATTTCTGGCTCCCAGGTGTCTTTTATACAGGTAACGAGCTGAGATTAGGAGCACTCTCTTAAAGGGAGAGCTTCTAATCTCAGCTCGTTACCTGTATAAAAGACACCTGTCCACAGAAGCAATCAATCAATCAGATTCCAAACTCTCCACCATGGCCAAGACCAAAGAGCTGTCCAAGGATGTCAGGGACAAGATTGTAGACCTACACAAGGCTGAAATGGGCTACAAGACCGTCGCCAAGCAGCTTGGTGAGAAGGTGACAACAGTTGGTGCGATTATTCGCAAATGGAAGAAACACAAAATAACTGTCAGTCTCCCTCGGTCTGGGGCTCCTTGCAAGATCTCACCTTGTGGAGTTTCAATGATCATGAGAACGGTGAGGAATCAGCCCAGAACTACATGGGAGGATCTTGTTAATGATCTCAAGGCAGCTGGGACCATAGTCACCAAGAAAACAATTGGTAACACACTATGCCGTGAAGGACTGAAATCCTGCAGCGCCCGCAAGGCCCCCCTGCTCAAGAAAGCACATGTACAGGCCCGTCTGAAGTTTGCCATCATCTGAATGATTCAGAGGAGAACTGGGTGAAAGTGTTGTGGTCAGATGAGACCAAAATCAAGCTCTTTGGCATCAACTCAACTCGCCGTGTTTGGAGGAGGAGGAATGACCCCAAGAACACCATCCCCACCGTCAAACATGGAGGTGGAAACATTAGGCTTTGGTGGTGTTTTTCTGCTAAGGGGACAGGACAATAGCACCGCATCAAAGGGATGATGGACAGGGCCATGTACCATCAAATCTTAGGTGAGAACCTCCTTCCCTCAGCCAGGGCATTGAAAATGGGTCGTGGATGGGTATTCCAGCATGACAATAACCCAAAACACACAGCCAAGGCAACAAAGGAGTGGCTCAAGAAGAAGCACATTAAGGTCCTGGAGTGGCCTAGCCAGTCTCCAGACCTTAATCCCATAGAAAATCTGTGGAGGGAGCTGAAGGTTCGAGTTGCCAAACAGCCTCGAAACCTTAATGACTTGGAGAGGATCTGCAAAGAGAAGTGGGACAAAATCCCTCCTGAGATGTGTGCAAACCTGGTGGCCAACTACAAGAAATGTCTGACCTCTGTGATTGCCAACAAGGGTTTTGCCACCAAGTACTAAGTCGAAGGGGTCAAATACTTATTTCCCTCATTAATCTGCAAATCAATGTATAACTTTTTTGAAATGCGTTTTTCTGGATTTTTTTGTTGTTATTCTGTCTCTCACTGTTAAAATACACCTACCATTACCAAAATCAGCAGGGGATCAAATACTTTTTTCCCCCACTGTATATATTCTAGAAAAATATGGAATAATCTGAACAATCAATTATCTAGTAGCAGGTGGCCAGCGTTATGCCTTTATCCTAGACACAGCAGCCTATATAACACGGAGATGATATGCAACAACATAATGAAACCAGTAATAATGTAGCATCAGTCAATCATTCATTACTAATCACATATCACACACGCATGACGCAATTGGATTGAATGAGCACCATATCGCCATCTATACAAGAGAAAGTGGACTATTATGACAATTAAAATTATAACCGCAGACATCGATGCCCGAAGGCGTGGAAGACGATGCCAGCCCTACACTTTCAGATCCATCGGAACTTTCTAGACCTTCCGATCACCTTTTAATAAGACATTATCGGTTTGATAGACACAGCATATCGTTATTGTGTCACCTGCTGAAGGATAAATTGAACAATAGATTTGCACGCAACCATCCTCTTACCGTGGAGACAATTATGTGCCGCGTTAGCCTATATGCTACAGGCTCCTTTCAAACTACAGTAGGGGACGTTGTGGGGGCGCCAAGCCACTATCAGCACCGCTATCACAGCTGGCACTGTGGAAAATCAATGATGTAGATTGACATATATACAACTGACATATACACAATTATATTACACTGTCATATTACAATGTGTACTATAAAGAGTATCTATGTATGGATCAGTGGCGTAGCCAGGAAAATGAGCGCGAGGCATAATGAGGGATTCACGGTGGGGGTCTGGGGGTCCTCCAGCAGAAAATGTAGAAAATTAAACACCTGAAATGAGCGATTCTGAGTCATATCGGAGTCGAACAACTTATATCAATATCTCCATGAAATATATATTTGCTTCACAACCACATATCACAATGGGACACATCCAGTGAACAATCACACATCAACCGACATTATACCGGCAAACTAGGGGCCAGATTGAATCAAATCTTTGACCGCTGCTAATACAAAACTACAGAACTGGACTCAGTTGCGGCTTCATTCTTCAGTTGATCATTTATTCTAATAATTAATGTAACCACTATGATGTTCATTTAGTAGTTTTGTATTAGCCAGTGGGTCAGTTTTTATTGAATACACCGCGCTACACATATTATTCTTATTCTTACTATTCTTATTATTATTATATGTTTATTGGCAATCTTACAAAACAGAGCAATACAAAGTGCACATGACAAGTAAACGCTGATTTAAAGCGTCCCTGAATAAGAGACTTGCATTTTTCTGGTATTCATATATAACCGAAGATACCAGCATTGATCCACGGCTATAGATAACGCCTGGATAAGATTGTCTGCGAAGACATACAAAATTTAAAATACACAGCTGTCATCAAGAGCGGCTTTGTTTTTATTATTGTATTATTTTCTCCTACTCTTTTTTAGCCGCTACACAGTACAGGTTTGTAATTGTGTTTCAGCGGGTAGACTCATGCTTTCAATTTACAGCGTGGAGCTGTACCTTCAGGCGCTATCGTGGGGCTGGATAAAATTAAAACTTTGACCCACCCGCTAATAGCAAACTACACACCTGTACATCACAGCGGTTGCATTTATGGTTAGAAGAAAGTGTCATCTTACTGAAAATGAAGCCGCAACTGAGTACAGGTGTGTAGTTTGCTATTAGCGGGCGGGTCACAGTTTTGATTTCTCTGCTTTATCGACGCATCGCTCTCCTCGCAGCACGTCCTGCTCTCGCGCCCTCGCTGTCACTCAGATTTCAGACACTGTGATTGGCTCGCGATTTCTCTCACGCGCCCGCCCACCCCAGAAACCCCGCCAGAAAATCCGGCTCCTCCCGCTCGCAGCTCCGCACATTTCAGATTTAATTCAGCGAGGAGCTGAGCTGCGAGATCCCCTCCTGTGACTCTTCTGGGACTTTTCGCGCTCGCAAACATTTTTGATTTAATCCTGCCCTTAGTCTTTTGCTGTCACAATGTACAAAGACAGAGTAGGTCCGTATTTTCGGGTGTAGCTCGCACAGTACACGTCTTATGTTTACCCTTTCAACTCTACTTTGTAGAGCCAGCGATTCTGCATTGTTCAGTATATAATATGTCACCATAATATACGATCTCACTGAGATAGAAGAGGACAAAATCGTGCCCCCGTGTTGCATCGTTAACATTAAACAGTAGTAATGCACTCGCGGTGGCACTCGATCTCAGATTGAAATGATTTTCAAATTAAAGCAATAACCCACCACTACAGATTCAGCAACGTCATTGCTGTTGTACCATTGTTCATATTCGTGTATTTATTTTAATAACTTGTATTTTCGTGTTTTGTGAATCACTTTTAATTCTATGTTTTAGTTTCACTTTCGGTTTGTCTAGCTTTTCTCAACGGCTTTCTTTCTGAAACGATCCCTCACTATAACAAATCTTAGTTTATACTATTTGTATTTGCTTGCAGAAGTGTCTGTGTGTTTAAACAGATACTTTCCATTGTAGTACTGTTGCAAGTGACTGATAGTTCTTAGTTTTTACGATGTGCATGCCAAAGATGGCGCCTGAATCTTGTTTTCTCAGTGAAAAATATGATATATGCTGCCACAAGTGGAGACAGTGCATCATTACAGTAAAAAAAATGTCTTTTTGTCTAAAACATTTGTTCATTGCGCCCATATTTCTTCATGTAGGAACTTTTCTTATAGAATATTTGTAGAGAACAGTCCACAGATGCTGTATACCAAAGCACACATCAGCCAGTCAAATGGTCTATGAGGAGCTGAGGCTCAAGTGTTTTCAGCTTAATTGAAAATTGTGAGCACACCATGTGACTTATCATTTTCTTGATATATCCAAATCAAGTATTTACATAAGCACACTATGTAGAAAAAGTTTCATAACTCAACTCTTTACCATTCCTGATAAAACACTGTTTGAAAACGGTCCAATTTTTTGGACTACATTCAAGATGGCTGCCAAACCATGTGACGTTAGGCCACCATATTGTATTCAAGTGACCATACCATAGCCCCTACACTCATACCATAGTTTGGTGAGTTTTCACCAAGCAGTTCAAAAGTTATAGGCATTTGAAAATATTCTGGCGGAAGAAAAGATAGATAAATAAATAAATAAATAAATAAATAAATAAATAAATAAAAATAATAATAATAATAATAATAATAATAATAATAATAATAATAATAATAATAAAAATCCTTACAACAACAATAGGCTTCCAGGCATCCTGGACCTGGAAGCGTAATAATAAATATATCTGCAAGCAGCAATGCAGGGGGCCAAATACACATCTACACAGTACTAACACAGTCTAATACATTCTAATGTACTTCAAACCTGCTATTTATGACACGTTATGCAATTTAAGCATTGCTTTAAGCATCTCGTTTCATCAATCGTATTGCCTTTAACAAATCTGATGGAGGATCTAGCCAAGGGCATGTGTACAGAATTCCACATCAATCGTACCTGCGGTTTCACAGAAGAAGACGTTTGAAAATTGTCCAAAATCTGTCACTTAAACCAATCTGGCAACCAGCCAGTGACAAATGACTTCCATATTACATATGGCAATGCTCTACACAGCTGTGTATCACTGTATGAAGTGTATTGTTTGTATAAGCTTTTGAAAATAACTGCAGAAACATTTTCATAATAATACTAATGAAATATATTCGTTGCAGACAACTATTGAGGCTTCCAGGTGATTCCAGTCAATAAATGTAAGGTTTCACACCCCTAATAATATAAATCAGATGAAAGCAAATTTTGACAAAATCGGAAGAGTTTTCATGTTGAAGTTCCCCCTCTTGTGGTCAAATATGTTGAAGTACAAGCCAGTATTAATCTCAAAAAGTCAACTACCCTGATTTGATTTCAATATATCATTTTTAATTAAATTAGTTTAATAATATAAATAGCTCTGGTATCATAATAAATGAGTAAACACTTTATTCTACAAGTCTCATTTGTGTACTTGTATAGCATAGAACTGCTGCAGCTTTTCAATTCGCAGTTATCATCCGAACCTCATTTAGTAGCTTAATTTCTGTTTCATTTGGTTGTCACATTGATTACAGATGTGCACGTTATATATAATTATGGCTTGTAAATGCAATGTTTTATACACTGTAAAAAATTAATCATGGGTCTTGTAATTTTCACTAAATTTTTTTACGTAATAATTAAAAATAATGTGTACATTTCATTAATGAAATTGTGGTTTAGTGTTTGATACAAAATATTGAGAAGATTTCACTAATAGAACCAAGAGATACATTTTCCTCTTTTATTTAAGGACATTTCTGCAATTTTAAGGCTTAAGAGAATTAGTTCAATTTTAGTTGCCTATTCTGACGAGCTGATGAGTTGAAACAGGTGTCTTAAATTAACGAAATCCAATATTCCACAAAAAGTGTGACAGGTAAAATGTCTTTCTCTCTAGAGATCAGTATGGATTGAAAGGTTTGTTTGATGTTGGCTTGAGAAAGAATAGCCAAAAGAGAGATAGATAGATAGATAGATAGATAGATAAATAGATAGATAGATAGATAGATAGATAGATAGATAGATAGATAGATAGAATTAGATAAGTGCTGATTGGCTCGCAAATAGAACCTTATAGTACGAAGTTTGAGTTCAACTTTGTAGACAGAACCTTTTTGTTTTCTAAATAAAAAGTCCAAAAATGTACACAACTTAAAAAAAAGTCACATAATGTAAATAAGTTGTCACAGAATAAGAATATTTGAATAACTCAATTTTGTCAAAAATGTCAGATAGAACCTTATAATTCCAAGGGGATGAACTTGAAAAATACTTTTTTACAATTAAATTGTCTAAAACTACTGTGAAAATATTTAACACAAATAAGACTTTTGTCAGCCACTATATTAAAAAAGGTAACACTTTATTTTGGTGGTCCACTTTAGAAATTCTACTGATTATAAGTAACTTTGCAACTACGTGTTAACGTAATCTATTAACCCTAATCTAACAGTTTACTTGCAGTCTACTAATACTCTAATGAGAGTAGTTACTTACAGTTAGTAGAATGTCTAAAGTGGACCATCGAAATAGTGTAACCAAACAAAAAAAATGTAGGTTATATCTTTCAGTCCTCAAACCCAAAAGGCGTGATGTAAGGCAGAGTGTAATCTCATTTATATGTAACAGAGACCAGCTAAGAGCTGTGTGAGTAAACCTCACTCCACTTGGCCTCAAGAGGTGCCCCAGTGACTGATGCTAGAGGCTATGATCTTTAGCGTCCTTGTTAGTGCACCCACCTCCAATGCCGGTGAAGCTGGTTCGAATTCTGCTTGGAGCGGTGCAAGTAGGACCAGTTACATTTACAGATTGGGATCAACATCAGTGTTAAGGTGCAAAGCTTCAGTTGAAGCAACCCTTCGGATCCCAGTGAATCAGGCACCCCAGTGAGCGCTTCCAGTAACAGTTTAGACTCTCAGCAGGAGACAGGCCCGGGAAATAAAGTCACTGACACAATGTCAGTTTGTTTATCTTCGTTTATTGAAAGTTTCACACAGCCTTTTATACATCTACAAGCAATATTTCATAGGTGGTTCGGGGCAGTCCCGAACCTGAATGAAATTTTCTTTGCATATGTCCCAGGGCAGTTCCGAGACACAGGAAGAAATAATTGATAAGGTATTCTTTATAATTGGGAAAACAACTTTACCCCAACAATCAGAATAAGTAAACTGAAAATTAGAATTAATGTGGGGGCTGTTTTACATTCTGAATGCACTATATTCCTCATGTAAACATGGTTAATTTGCAGTTTTCCCCCCTACACTGGTGTCACCAAATGTATTTTTTTTTCTTTACCCTGAATACACCCTCTGTCATTGGTGAAACTATATTTGAGCTTGTTATTTTGACAGTGTGTGCCGTCCACTGAAACATATTTTTTTGTTTTAGTGTTTACAAAGAAATTTAGAATTTTAAGCTGTTATTAGAAAAATGTTTCAAAATGTTTGTTTACAACCATACACAAATAAACTTTATAATTATGGACAGATATATAATGATAGAGAGACAGACAAGATACAAATACTTATTTAATGGTTGTTTTACAGTGCGACAATACAGATGTACAGCAAGATCTCCTGCCGCAAATAATGAAAATTGCCATCTGCAAGAGGGATGATCAGGAGGACGTCAGCATCATCTTGGAGGGGGTGCAAGTCATGGCTGGCTTGGAAAATCTGTCTAGAGCCTGTGCTGTTTTTCTTGGACTGACGTATGCACTAAACCTCACCTACTCGAAAGAACTGAGGCACACATTTGAGGCCTTTCAGAAGCTCTTCTTAGAACTGGATGTGTGCAAGTTTTCCCCCAAATTACTAACACTTAAAAACAAACTCATGTCTTAGATTGAGAGGCAAAGCATTATTACCAAGTTCTGGTGGAAAAAAAACTGCACTGATTGAGCGTTTGATACTGTTCTACATAAATGGTTTTATACATTTTGCTACAAGTTGTTATTTGTATGCACATGTTTTTGTGTAACAAAATGATGTTTCTCAATGACATGGGAAATGTAAACTTTTTTTTTTCATGTCTTAAAACTGCTGCTTACATTTTATATATATTTGTTATTTATGGTTACAGTCCAAAAAGACAATAAAAGCATGTTTGTCAACAAAAACTGCATTTTGTATTCATTATTATCTTAACCTGAAAAAGGCAGTACATTTTATAATTAAGTCATTTTAATTAATACAAATGAGTAAATTTTACTTGATTAATTTGTGAGAAAACATAAAATAAAAAAGATTAAATTAAATTCATTCTGTGCCATAGACTAAATAATTTAGGAAATTTTACTTAATTTATTCGGGTAGATTTCGCAAAAAAACTAAACCTTAAAAAATATGTGTAATAATGTTACCATAATTTTTTTAAGTAGATTGCATGTAACATTTTTTACAGTGTACAATTCCAGCTTGTAAAAGCAATGTTTTTCATAAAGCGGGAAATATGTCCAATTACTAATATCAAGCGCCTCAATGAGCAGGTCCGTTTATTCGATTGTAGCTCGCACAGTAAACGTCTTATGTTCGCCCTTTAAATTATATTGAATAGAGCCAGCGATTCTGCACAGTTCAGTATACAACATGGCACCATAAGTTACGATTTCACTGAGAGAGAAGAGCACAAAATCGCCCCCCGTGTTGCATCGTTAACTATTTAACCAGGAACTGATGCATGGATCCAGCCAATCTCAGTTTGAAATGATGTTCAGTTGACAGCAATAATCCACCACTACAGATTCAGCAACATCACCGCTCTTGTACCACTGTTGATTTTCATGTATTTTATGTATTTTACATAATGTGTATTTATGTTTCATGTGAATCACATTTAATCCAATTTTTTAGTTTCACATTTGTTTTCTCTTGCTTCTCTTCAAGGTTTCTCTACAGCTGAAATAATCCCTAATTTAAACACATCTCAATTTACACTATTTGTATTTGCAGACAGAAGTGCTTGTGTGTTTAAAATAATAGTTTCCACTCTAATACTGTTGCAAGTGACTGATAGTGTTTTGTTGTTACGATGTACATGCCCAAGATGGCCGCTTCATTTTTTTTTATCTCAGTGCTGTTTGTGGTATATGCTGCTACCAGTGGTGACAGTGTGTTTTTGCAGGCTTAAAATTGAACAAAATGTACAGTAAGTCAAAATATTTTGTTCATTACTGCTATGTTTCTTCATGTAGGAATTGTCTTTTAGAATATGTGTAGAACACAGTCCAAAGATACTGTATACCAAAGCACACATCAGCCAGTATAAGGGTTTATGAGAAATCGAGGCATAATCCAAGATTGTTGCCACACTGTGTGACTTATCAATGTTTGGTAATACACATTTCAAGTACTAACATCAGAGTAGTAATGATGGCACTTTATATCAAAGTGACAGGTGGCCCCGCCCCTACCCAGAAGCCCCATGGGCTGGGAAACCCGCCTTACCCAGAAGCCTCACGGGCCATGAAGCCCCTCCTTACCCAGAAGCCCAATGGGCCAAGAAGCTCCTCCTTACCCTGTACCCTTTGATCCTCTCCAGTCAGCCATCTTGTAAGAATACAGGTTTTACCCTTTGACCCTCTCCTGTCAGCCATCTTGTTTGGATGACCGTGATCTTGTTAGGATGGCAGCCATCTTGTTTGGATGACCTCCATCTTGTTAGGATGACAGGCATTTTGGAAAGGGCACAGGTCATCTTGACAAGTCTTCGCCGCCATCTCACCCTGATGGTGTGTGTGTGTGTGTGTGTGTGTGTTTGTGTGTGTGTAATGTTTAAGAGTTTAAACTTATTATTATTTGTGTTAGGTTATGTTTTATGATTAGGTTTGGTACGATAAGTTGTTACCAAAATAAAATACATTAAAATAAAAAGAGAACAACAACATAAAGTTTTAATAAAAAAGTATTTTAAACTGTGTTTAGTGATGTGCATGTGATGATTTTAGGTTATATATTTTATGATTGTTTTTGGGGTGGTATAAAATAAAATAAATTAAATTAGAAAAAGAGAACAAAATAAAGTTTTGATCAAAAAAGTACTTACCCAGAGTGGAATTCCAACCCACACAGACATACATCTATTAGATCTTAAGTCCAATGCCTTAACCACTCAGCCACCTGGGTGTTACTATTTGGTATAAGTTACTAAGTTGAAGGGTGTATTCATTAATCACGAGAAAATGAACCATGAAGAGAGATTAAAAGAGATCTATTATACGCCTAAAGAAGCCGGTCGTTTTGGAGGACTCGATACACTGCTGAGAAGTGCCCGAGCAAAGGGTGACCGTATAAAAAGAGAACATGTTTCACAATGGTTATCGGATCAATATACATACACAGTGCACAGACCAGCGCGGGTGAGGTTTAAGAGGAACTTGACACTGGTACAAGACATTGACTGGCAATGGCAGGCAGACCTGGTGGAAATGGGTCAGTTCTCAAAGTTCAACAACGGTATGAAATACATTCTAACCTGTATAGATGTGTTGTCCAAATACGCCTGGGCAGTACCATTAAAAAACAAAACGGGTCAGCAAGTGTGTGCCGCCTTTAAAAGAATATTCACCCAAGGGCGCGTTCCAAAGAAACTGCAGACAGATCAGGGGAAAGAATTCCTCAACCATGGTTTTCAAAGTCTTCTCAAGCAATACCAAATTGTACATTTTGTGACAAATAGTAAAGTGAAAGCCAGTGTGGTAGAGAGAATCAATAGGACTATAAAATCGAAAATGTGGAAGTACTTTAGAGCTGTTTCACAGTTACAATCACACATTCCATAGAACTGTCAAGGAACGACCAGTAGATGTCACCCATGACAATGCCCTGAGGGTGTGGAGGACTGTGTATGGGTCATTTGTAAAAAGCAAACCTTCAAAATTTAAGTTTAAAGAAGGTGATCATGTGAGGGTGTCGAGAATAAAAGGGAAATTTGAAAAGGGGTATGAGCAAACATTCACAGATGAAATATTCATAGTTAAAGAATGTGTGCCTGGATTAAGGCCTATTTACAAACTAAAAGATTATGCTGGTGACGACATAAAAGGTCAGTTTTACACCGAAGAGTTACAAAAGATAAACCCAAATGGTGACAGAGTCTATCGAATACAGAAAATTTTAGACTCCAGAGGCCGTGGCCGGGGGGTAAACAAGTTTTAGTCAAATGGCTGAGTTGGGGAGTTAAATTTAATAGTTGGATCAAAGCTTCAGAGGTGAAAGACATAGCCCCGGGGGTTGTGAGAGGATAAAAAATGAGTGAAAATGGATTTTACCTGACTTTTACCAGTAATGCCTCGGAGACACTATTTCCTAACAACAAGAGCTCCAACTTCACTGACCATCTAGCCAAATCCATCGATCTACCAGGTAAATGGGAGGTAGGGATGGTGGAGATGCACTACCCCATGACCATCAATACGTTTGACAGGAAACAGAGCTTTGAATTGCATTCTGAGACAACCGATACAAACTGGTATTATGAAATATCACAAGGCTACTATAAAAACATTGATGTATTGTTAACAGCCATGAATAATGCTGTCAAGGCCGTCCCCACATTGCCCAAGGTATACTTTCAATACAACTATATTAGAAGCGTGAGGCTTTTCAGGGATTCGACTTTATTGTTTTTTACCACGGGCCAGCTAGCACATGTCTTGGGGTTCATTCCCGAGAAGGGGGGGGGGGAAATCGCCCCAGCCTGCGGATATTACAGCGGGTTTTAACCACATGTATGTTTATACCGATATAATTGAACACCAACTAGTGGGTGACATGTATGCCCCGCTTCTGTGCTGTGTACCTAAAAAAGGGGAAGAAGGCAAGTTTGTTACGCTGTTATATGATAAGCCCCACTATGTCCCCCTGAGCATGGATCAATTCGACACCATCAGCACTGAAATAAAGACTGACCAGAACGGACATGTGACATTCGCATACGGCAAGGTGATAGTGAAGTTGCATTTCCAACCTGTTAGATACAACCACTTTTAAATCATGGTGATTGTTAAAAACTATGGAGACCCGCACATGTATAGGAACTACTACAAGTATCAGGCGGGTAACGGCCTCCCCGGTTTCGCCGGGATGCCAGTACAATACGGTGCGGGGGTAGCTGGTAGCTATGCCTTTTCTGAGACGCGGATTAGAAATTGTCAAACCACACGTCAAATTGGCTGCCAGAAACATAGCTAAAGATGTGGTCGGGCAGGTTACAAGTGCGGTGGCCAGTAGAATTCATGCTCCGAAAGGTCAGGAGAGGCATTAAAAGGAAAAGAACGACACCACTGGGGCTCACAGGACCGCCGGCCCCTGTTAAAAGGACTATACAGAAGAAACACAATCATAAGAGAAACGGGGCTGGTAAGAAGAGGAGCTCCAGGCAACAACATCGCGGGGATATATTTTAAACATGGCTTTCGTTCACTGCAGTTCTGAGGAGTGCACCAAATCTGAACTGGACCTTTTTCAGCTGGTGCCCACACAGACCAGCATTGAGAAGAGTTTCTATGTGGAGGTGCCCCCCCTCACAGCGCTCTCTGACAATGCCCCACTGGAATTCTACATCACTGGAAACGGAGAAGACTATCTAGATCTGAACAACACGATCATCTACCTGACTTGTAAAATTACTAAGCATGATGGCACTGATCTGGCCCAGGATGATCGGGTGGGCCTGGTAAATTACCCCGTGGCCTCCCTTTTCAGCCAGGTCGACATCACAATCGGTGACAGACTTATTAGCCAGAGCAACAACTGTTATCCATACAGGGCTATAATAGAATCCATTCTCAACTACAGTGAAAGCACTTTGAACACACAGTACTCAACAGGCCTTTTTGTCAAGGACACAGCCGGCCAGCATGAAGTAACCGCACTGAACGGGACAAACCTGGGGTTCAGAAATAGAGCGGCCTATACAGCAGGAAGCCGAAAACTAGAATTGTTGGGTTGTATTCATGCAGACATGTTTTTTCAAGACAAATTAATGCTGAACGGCGTTGATATAAAAATTCAACTCGTTTCAGCTTAATGACGTGGCATTCTCATATATGTAACGCCTGCTAACCTGATAATAAAATATTATATACACATGAATTATATGTAATTATATGTAGTTAATAAATCCATACATACAAACACCATTGTTTATCACGCGTTACATTTTTTATTCAGCACACACAAAAACCAAATAAACTAAAACAGTGAAACACCACTGATAATGTTCTTTGACATACAAACACAATAATAATAATAATAATAATAATAATAATAATAATAATACATTTTTTATTATCAGAATCACACAAGGATTTAACATTTTACAGATAATATCAATGTATGTATTTCTATAGCCTATATATAAACAAACAACAACCAAAATAATAATACAAAAAATAAAACCATGAGGACCCGCTTTACAGAGACAGCCATGGTAATTTCCCAAACAGCCGATGCTTTTTAGCTGGCTGGTCTCTTTGTGGTGTTTCGGGTGGGGCAGCCACCCCCTCCATCGAAATATCAAAGTCTGGTTCAGGAGAAATAGGATTTCTCTGTATAGACATAGAACTGTCTCTAGTAGGTGTTGTTTTCAGTTTCTCCAACACCTCCCTGTTTATTCTGTTAGACAGTACCGAACCGGGGATGTTAATCTCCGCCATCGCCATCATAAAACTGCCCCAGCCTTTGGGGGCTCTTCCTGTGGCCAGCGTGTGCGGCTGTGTGACAGCCCTAACCAGATCAATCACATGAGACCCACGAACAGGGCCCCCCTTGTACACAAATTCCCCATTCTCATTCCAGCTAGCTATAGAATTGTTGGACACCATTTCGTCATTTTTATTTTGCCTTTGTGGGATAGCGTCTAAAATATAATCGAAAACAGGCTCTGTGTGCGGTTTTTCGGCCGGGGTATTGGTGTCAGGCATCTGCAAAGTCAAAGTGGCTTTTTCAGATTCTGCCTGCCGCGTCAGGGCCAAGTACCTCTGCAGCGCTTTGTCATATTCACCCAATTGAGAGCTTTGCAGAATATCTTTCATTTCACCATCCAATTTATATGTGGCTATTTTTCTGATGTCGTGTTCAACTGGAAAGTCCTCTTTAATTTGGCCCATCTGTTTCTGAGGTACTAGATACATTTTCTCAGTGAATTGCATTTTCATCTGGTCAGTAAGCCGGTAATGACGGGAATGGCAATACTTAGCAAATTACCGATAAACCCCCCAGACTGATTCAATAGATTTCTCTTTCTCTTAACAGACACTGTCTTTTTACTAAGTGTTTTTATAATGTGGCCACTTTTCTTGAGTTTCTGAAATTGTTTAGCGCTCAAGCGGATGTTTCCTTTCAGTGTATTTAGAGCGATTTCTGACACGGCCTGTACCAGGTCGCTTCCAGCGGCGCACAGAATGGCCTTGTTGCGGCTTGGCTTTAACCAGCAGCTGCAGGAGAGCCAGTTTTCTCTTCATACGCAGTGACATACTGACAGCCAGAGTCACAGACAGCAAATGTGCTCAACGCTGGAAAACCAGCGGCTTTTACTTTCTTTGTTTTTTAAACACATAAACCACCGGGATGTCAGGGGGGAAAAGACCCGTCCTTAAACGGTATTCATCAGGGGTCTTTGACATGACATCGACAAATAAGTATCCGAAATACTTCTTGGTGGCATCTTCAAAAGCTTCCAAAAAATATTGAGATTTGCCTGGATACATCTGTCGAGCTAACGTTGTAATCTGTAATTTATCTCTCGGTCTTTTGCAGTGTTCTCATCTCAAAGTGCCAGTCACGTTTAACACGTACTATCCCCGGTTGCCGCAGTGCAATGTCTTTTATTTCACCATTTGCACCAGCCTACTTATCCGCATAGTCAAGTATCAAATCTTTTAGGCTATCGAAATTAATTTTCTCACTATTAGCCACGTTTAATGTGATACCCTTTACCTTGATACAGGCTTTCCCTCCTGAGAGCTTATATCCATAGGATTTAGGTCCTGTTGCAAGAAACTCTGTAATGTGCTGATCCGGAGGCAGCTCACTTGTCAATTGACCCAGATAATCTCCTAACTTGGGGTCCCACTGTCCTGGTCTGCTTACATAAATGATTGAATCAGTGTCATAATACAAACAACGATACAAACAATGAATCCAGAAGAGAGTACAGTTCTAACCTAGCATAGGCGGTGGTGAAACTGGCAATACAAATATTTACATTTGAAAGCTGATTGTAGTGCTCTTTTCCCCGTTTCCAGGTGACACAGGCACATAAAATCATCGTCATCATCAATAAAATCACAAGACGGGACCTCGTGGTATGGGGCAAACACGTATTTAAATAATTCGTTGGGGTCTCTCACAATACTGGTGTTTTGTAAATCTGGTCGTTATCCAAATTTTCCCCATAAAGAATTCAAAAACAGTTTTGAAATCTGTCTTTTGGCCGGATTCTTAGTAATGTTGTAATGGTCCAAGTGTACCCCCTCTCTGTCATGTTACTCTCTGATGTAGTGTTCACGGTCTGTGTCATTTTTGCACCACTGGGGGTAGCCTGAAGCTTCTTGTTTGCCTTTTAAATGCGTTTTAATATATTCACTAAACAACGTGTTGGTCGAGTGCTTAAAGTGCCAGATCTCGTATATTTCTGCTATTCTGTAACCCTTATCTACAGCAGACAGCAGCTCTGGCATGCACCAGACACCGGTAAGCGCTCTCTGCTCGTCGCTGTTTGTTCAGGGGGGCCCTGCTGGGTGTCAGCGCACGTCCGACAGAGTGTAAAGAACAGTTTTTTACCAACCCTGGTCGGTAGCACAGGGAAAAACAACCTTCTAGGAGGGTAAACTTTGACTTTTGCGAGCCCAAAGTAATTTTGTAAATCTTCAAAGCCCTCGCATATTATATCCGGGTGACCAACGGGGTACAATTTGGTTTTATTTACAAACGGGTACAGACTGGTGAAATCATAGTAACGGAGTTCCTAGCCAGGTTTTGGTTGATAATACAGGGTCACTGCATTCGTCCACCCACCGAATAGAGACTCCCTGGGGTCTAAAGGCGCTGGTAACTGTGATTCGGAAATAAATGCCCTAACATCCTGGTCTTCATTCAGCATTGTCTTCCATTTGTGTTCCCACATCACTTTAACATCAAACCCTTGTAATTTTAAGAATTCGGTTTTATACATTGTCTTTTGATATAGCCAGCCGAATGTTGTTTTTGTCACACTGTTAACGTCATTTTCGCTATAACAGGTATCGCAACCATGAAAAAAACATCCATGGTACTCAAAAGCAGTGTACACACCGTTTATTACTGCAAAACCATCTAGATAGTACGGGCCAAATTTATGCTCACCACCCAGCTTTAGTGCGTGTTGTATACTGATGTTGTCTGTGTGTTCAGTATACATGAGCCACTGAATAGCGGGGGTCAAGAACCGCTTTTTCTGTTTGTGATAATTGTCGTGCGGGACTAATGCTATGGTCTGCGGTCTGAGAAACATGTACCGGTACATGGTCATACACACAGAGGCTAATGTGATGTACTGAAACGGGTCAAGACTGACTTTAATCAGGTCTGAATCAGGGTCAGACGGACACTTCAGACGTATCTCATCTGTCATACTTAATATCTCGTTTCTAAATGTAGTACAAGCTTGTCTCAGTATGTCCACGTCCTGTCTACATTACCGCTTCAATTCATCGAGTTTGTGCTCATCGTACCATTCCTGAAACTGTGTTTTATCAGCACCCATCATGTAGTCTACCCCGTAAAATTGTTCAGCGGGTAAGGGTCCTACATAATTTTGGTTTGCGACCGTGTTAAAGAAGTGTGGGAAATGGCCTTTCTCACCCTCAAACCCCATTGCTTTTGGCATATTGCTCAGTTTAAGAAGCAAGAAATGTAATGAATCAATGAACCTGATGTTCAGAGCGGTCACTGTCATGCACATAATTTTACCTCCTTGTGTGATGAAGTGTGTAGCAACCTTTTCACGTATGAGCTCTCTAATGACCAAGTAGTTATCATAGCCTTTACCATTGTGTGAAATAAAAGTGTAGTTTTTAAAACACGTGTCAATGAAACATTTCACAAAGTCAGATAAGCAAGAATCCCCATAAAACTCCCATGTGCGTTTGTTGTTTATGTGTGAGGCATAAACATAATTTGGGATGTGTGTCCTGTTTCTTGCATGCATTCAAAATCAAAGAAAATGTATTTTTCCGATTGTTTGGGGATGTTTATTACGCTCATGTAGCATACATGATTGTCAGGTGTCTGGATAACACTTTTACAGCGCGGAAAGAGCTTTTCTTCGCAAGTGTGCATTATTGGGAGAAAAGTCCGGCACTCTGTACAGTAAAAGTGTTGAACACACTGAATCTCTTTGGTGGCAGCTTTAGCCTTGTGTCTCCTGAGACAGACACCACCTCTACAGAATATTTTACATACATCGCATCTGGTGATGGTCTCTTTAACCTCAAAACAGTGGGGGTCTAAACACGCTCTGCACAAATTCCGACACGTGTGACTATTTTTATGCCCATATACTGCGTGGCAATAATCACAGAAATAGTTAACACCTATAAATGTTCTGATGTTTAAAACCCCGTAGTAATGCTGTTTGTGAAGTAAAACAAACATCTGTGCATTCTTTCCCTTTCCACAGGCGGTACACACTGGCGGCAAAACATAAATTGTTACCTTGGTTTTTGAAATCAGTGAGGCATGCCCTTTTCTTGTCTATTATCTTGCAAAACAAAATACCTTTTATACGTCTCCGTACCCCACCTTGCATATTAGGATTTCGGTGTGACTTTGCAGTAAATTAGCTATGCTCTCTAGGAAATCTGTTTCAGCTCCCCCAAATGTTGCCTCCTCTAACAGAAAGCATTATTTAATGACCCCGAGCTCAGTCTAAGCTGTACAAAATCATTAGGACCCACATTGTGTGATATTTCATTTAACAGCCCTTGCACAGCACCAGTACGATTCTACCAGATCCAGATTCACAAACCTGAATTCTTCATAAAACTCCATTCCCCGGAACCTGTTAAGTTCCCGGTCATAGTGACGAATACGCTCCAAAAACACCCGAGGCGGGTCCCCGCCATTACCACACTCAACCATTTGTTCAGCATTTTCATTATTCACCTCTAACATTGCTACATCACCACCCCCAATCTGATTATCATTATTATTCGCTTCTAATGCTTACCCATCAGACACGTGCAAATCTATATATTCCTGAATTTCCAAGTCTGGTTGGTTATTATTATCAGCTTCTAATGCTAATTCATCAGACACAATCAAATCAATATATTCCTGAATTTCCAAGTTTGCTGGGTGGTCATCAACCGCCACTGTGCTGTAATGGTGTCTGTGATCCTGCTAATTGTGACACATCCATTCTAGATTTAAGCCTACGCAGCATTCTTTTGGCTACATTAATATTCTTTATCAGTACTGCTGTGATACGTGCAGACCGAGTGTCTTTGTGTCTTACTTGTTTCATTATTTGTTAATTGCGGTTTTCACTCACAGTGTGACGATTCAGCAAACTCGATGTTATACCCTTTTTGTTTTACCACATTTGTCAAAACATGTATTTTTCTATGAGCTGTGTGTAAATCTTCTACCAGTTGCCAACAAATGTGACATATTTTACTAAACAACAGGGCCCTAGAATCATCAGAGGTCTGAATGCCTGTACAGGGTATTTGTTCACCTGACCTGTCTATCTCTTTATGCACACTCGGAGTGGGGTTAACTGTGCTATTTGTCTGCTTACCTCTTTTTACAGTAGCGGGCTGTCTTACTGCGTGCTTTTCTCTGAAACATGCACTCTACCTTCAAGATGGTTTAGTGACTTGTTAGAAAGTGTGGATGAGAAAGTAATGCAAATAGTTGAGAAGGTTATAAAAAACAAGGCTTATCAAGTGTTTTACAAACATAAATAAAATACTGTTTGTGCCTGCTCTGCTTTTCTGTGCAATAAGACATTATATTAATTCCTATATTTTTTCAGAGAAAGAAACCCCCGGGGCCCCTGGAATTACGTTTACGTATGTTTGAGGAATCTATGTTTGAAGATGTCATCCTCACTCTAATAGCTCACAAGTTTGGTGATTTGTATGATACTGGTAATTCTGATGTGAAATCGCTAGTTGCTGATGTTGAAAAAACAGTGGCGTCCCTCCCCAATGTGCTCAAGAGAATGCTGTATAAAGAGACACATCCTGGTGAATCTGCTTTTACATCTGTCCAAAAAGTTCTGCAGAGTTCTTTTGGAAATACTATCCCTATCATGACCAAACCCAATTTCTACACTGTGCTAGACAGAATAGTGTCACTGCCCTGGCCAATAAACAAGTAGAGGGAGTAGCTAGTGCAGTACAGTTCAGTTGTTTCTTCCTGGCTGCTGTAGGTGTTGGGGAAGCGGGATCATTGGTCACCCGAGTCAGTATCTAATCTCACTGTCTACATCTGACTTGATGCCTTGTTGTCATTTTTAGAGCTGTCACAATAAAATATTGACATTGAAATATATTTTACTGAGTCTCATATTTTGAATGTCTATACCTTTTCTTTCTCTTTTATTTTTCCAACACTGTACCACCCCAAAAATAATCATAAAATATATAACCTAAAATCATCACACGCACATCACTAAACACAGTTTAAAATACTTTTTTATTAAAACTTTATGTTGTTGTTCTCTTTTTATTTTAATGTATTTTATTTTGCTAACAACTTATCATAACAAACCTAATCATAAAACATAACACAAATAATAATAAGTTTAAACTCTTAAACATTACACACACACACACACATACACCATCAGGGTGAGATGGCAGTAAACACTTGTCAAGATGACCTGTGCCCTTTCCAAAATGCCTGTCATCCTAACAAGATGGAGGTCATCCAAACAAGATGGCTGTCATCCTAACAAGATTACGGTCATCCAAACAAGATGGCTGACAGGAGAGGGTCAAAAGGTAAAACCTGTAACCTAACAAGTTGGCTGACTGGAGAGGATCAAAGGGTACAGGGTAAGGAGGGGCTTCTTGGCCCGTGGGGCTTCTGGGTAAGGCGGGGCTTCCCAGCCCATGGGGCTTCTGGGTAGGGGTGGGGCCACCTGACACTTTGACATAAAGTGCCATCATTACTACTCATAAGCGCAATATGTACAATATCTTTCCCGTTCCTGAGAAAACTATGTTTGAAAACTGTAATTTTTTGCCTGGACTACAATCAAGTTGGCTACCAAACCATGTGACATTATGCCGCCATTTTGCGATCTAGTGACCATGCCATAGACCCCTACATCCATGGTGACTTTTTTGACTGCGGTTCAAAAGTTATAGGCATTTGAACATATTCTGGTGGAAGAGAAGAAAAAATAAGTATAATAATAATAATAATAATAATGACCAGTGACCACCACATTGCTTATGGGATCAATTCTGTCAAGTAACAATCAGTCCAATACATTCTAACATAGTTCCATACTGCACCATATGCATTTATTTGCAACTTGACCATCTCTGAAATTTGATTGGCTCATGGCGGCCATTTTGTTTTCTCAATCAACTTGCCTTGAACAAATCTGATAGAGGAGCTAGCCAAGGTCATGTGTACAAAATTTCATATCAATCAGACCAACCATTTCGGAGATTAAGATCTTTGAAGATTCTTGGCCAATCCAATATGGCTGCCAAACCATATGACTTATTGACTTGTTTTGAACAAATCTGAATTTAGGCCATAACATAACATCACACACCAAGTTTCACATCTGTCCCGTCTGCGGTTTCGGAGAAGAAGATTTTTGTATATTTTCCAAAATGTGTCACTTAAGCCACTATGGCCACCAGACCATGTGACATATGGCCTCCATATTGAATATGGCATAGTACTACATAGCCATCTATCACTGTATGAAGTTTCATGAGTTTTCATCAAGCATTGGTTTCTATAGGCTTTTGAAAAGATACTGCTGAAAAATAATAATCCTAACAATAGGGTTCCAGCAACTTCGTTGCTTGGCCCCCAACTTTTGAGTCTTCCAGGTGCTTGGAGTCGAGAAATGTATGGCTTCAGACTCATAAAAATATGAATCAGATGAAGACACATGTTGACAACAATTGTTGCTTAAAGGTTTTGGTAAGTAGAGTATTCAAGGTCAAGTTCCCCCTCTTGTGGTCTAATATTTTAAGGAACAAGCCATTTCAATCTCAATAAACCATCTACACTTATTTGATTGAAATGTATCAATTTAATTACATTAGTAGTACCATCAATACTTCTAATATCATAATATAGTAGTAAACACTTTATTCTCTAAGTTTCATTTTGTGTACTTTAAAACACAATCTAACAATTTAAGTAGCTTTAGATTGCTGCTGCTCTCCATTTTTCCATTTACCTTCTCAAGCTTATTTAGTTGCATACCTGGTGTTTCATATAGTTATCACGTTGATTTCTGATGTATGTGTTATATATATTTACAGCTGGAAAAGCAAAGTATATCACTAAGGAGCAAATAGCTCCAATTAGTTTTTACTATTGCGCCTGACCGAGTATGTCCGTATGTCCGTATGTTGTCTTATGTTCAACTCTATAGATCCAGCGATTAAATTATCCATTACAGAAATTATCCATTAGGACAAGGCACATCAGGAGGTCTGTGCAATAGGAACAGTCTGGACACCATTTTAAGTTCCGAACGGAATTAACGTCTTTACTATCTACATATTTATTTATTTATACATTTTTTTTTTTTTTTTTTACATTTTGGCACAAATTATCCTCCATACTATCCATGACAAAATTAAAAATAAATACATGGAGAAAATAATAAATACATTAATTAATGTGGAAATAAATAGATGGATAAATAAACAGATTTTGAATTAAATACAATAATAAATAAATCTCCATGTATTTATTAGAACATGTATTTATTTATTTCAACATTTATTTATTATTTTCACTGTGAATTTGTTTTAAATTTTAATTACAGTGAAAATAATCAATACATTAATACATAAATACAAGTTCAAATGGACATTTATTTATGTCAACACTACTACATTTATTCATTTATTTATGTAATGTGAAGCGATTCAAGTAATGAATAAACAATGTATTTGCTAAAATAAGTTTTTCTTAAACTTTAAGGGGAACTGCACCACAATTTTATCTTAATTCTGTTATTTGTATAAATTGTTTTAAATATAGCAATGTCACAAATGTCTGAAGTGAAGATATATTTATTAATATGATTTTCTTAAGGAATAGGTGGCCATTTTCTCTCCACCAGACCCTCGGTAACAGTCTGTACTAGTATGTGTAAGACCTGTAGGCAATACAAAGTAAAAGCATAATAATAATGATGATATTATTTATAACTAGAATGCTAAAGTTCCATGAGAAACATTGTGGAAGTACAGTAAGCAGTATGTTTCAGTGTACATGTAATATATTAAGTACTATAGTACATCACAAGGTACTACAGTAAACTATAGTATACAACAGGGTAGTTCAATATTTGTCTAAGTACCGTAGGAGGCACTATAGTACATTACAAGATACTATAGTATATCACGTAACAAGAGTATACTGTAGTATAACATTGTACTATCGTATGTCACACATTATTCAGTATACCATAGTATAAAAGTTTAGTGTGGTATACAACAGTGTCCTACAGTATTTGTTGTACTACTGTAGTAAGTACTATAGTATAATTGTATTGTTTTATTGTCTATCTTAATTGTAGTTTTAATATTTAATTAACTATATTTTCTTGTAAAGAGCTTTGCGATACACTATGAAATTTCCATGGAATCCGAATGTGTTCAATTTCGTTGGATTTCATGAAATCCGAATGCATGAAATTGCATGATTTAATCAGGTGAATACAGATTAAATCGTGATGCAATTGCATGCTATATAAAGGGTGTTTGGGAGCGAGACTACATGGTGAAGTTTTGAGTTTTGAAAGAGAAAAGCAAGATCAAGAGTGTAAATATGTATAGGAATATTTAGTTATGGCAGCTTCTGCCATGCTGTACATTGGCAAAAAGAAGATGGCTTCACTCACATCTATGCAAGTGTACACTCAGTATTTGTTGCAGAAATTAATGAAAGCAATACTAGTTTCAGTACTGTACTTCGCAAAAACATATTTGCATATTTGTTCAAAACTTGTACTTTAATATTTTTGCGATATCTAACACTGATAGTCCTACATTGTTTCATGTGTGCATGTATTTAAACAAAACAAAAACAAACAAAAAACATTGTTCTCTTTTCTTTGCTAAAACTATTTTTGTTACATTGAATCAGGGGTATGCATACATCTGGAAGGCACACTATATGTAATGGTAAGTTACAACAACATAAATGACACAGTATATATATATATATATATATATATATATATATATATATATAATCATCACAGTATAGGTCTTAAAAGATCATTTATCAAGCAGATTTAAACAAATTAAAAATGTCTATTATAATGACTGGCTAGTATACAGTACACACTAGAAGCACCGACATTTCAAACTACCTACAAGAGCCAAAACTATAGTATAATAATGATCAAATAAAAAACTTAATAAAAAAAGCTAAAATGCTGTAGGCATATTTAATACATATATTTAGGAAAAGTCAGGAATTGGTATCCATAGTGTATTCAGGAACACATAGTAATTCAAATTAAATCAGTCAAACTGACCAGCCGTGCACTTCTAGAGTTAAATTATAAAGGCAAATCATGCAAAAGATCACATCACGTGTACAGTATCAGCACACAAACTACAGGGTCACAAGCCGCTAATGGGAAACTAAACTTTGGATTCAAACTCGATTTGTAAGGAAATATTGAAGACAAGGAAAGGTTTTCTGTTTCATTTGCATGCAATGCTTTTCTTACAAGAGCAGTGTAGTTTACAGTATAATTTGTGAGCACCCATTTGCTGTAGCAATTATAATTTAGTTTGCTTATTATAATGATTTGGTGTTTTTTAAATATATATTCCTATATATATATATATTTTACCATTCATGTTACAGCGTTGTTTTTATTTTAATAAGTGCCCGATTAATCAGCAATTGCCCATTGATTAACCGATCAAATATTTGAATGGACTGACAGCCTTAATATATATGTGTGTGTGTTATTGTAATGAAATGTATGGTTTGTATTATTATTAGCAACTGTACGCTATCCAAAACAGAGGTATGGAATATTTTGCTTTTGACAGCTTAAAAAGAAAAATATGTGAACAAAGACCAATCAAGGCTAACTTACCAGTATACAAAATAACATTTATAAATATAAATGTAAAACTTTTTGAAGAGCCGGTATTAATGTTTTGTATAAACTGTATAATGTTTTATATTAATGATTGAAAAACATGTCAACAGAGCCAATTGTATTAATTGTCAAGCAAGCAAATTTTAGCAAGGCTGTTCTGACACTGCAGAAGTCACTCCCAGCATCTCCTTCAAGATTTCTGTGGCTAATCTGTGGCTGGAGAGGTCACCTCATCATTATTGATCAACAGTTGCTTTGAGAACTATGAGACCAGACCTCTGCCAGTAGATCAAAGGAAGCCATCTTGATATGTTTATTCATTTATTTACAGTAGTTTACAATTAAGATTAAACATAAATTAGTACATTTTGTGCACCCCCAATTCCTAATATGAGGGGCAAAGCTAACGAACTGAGCTTCCGTCCCTCAGTCCCAACAGCTTTCATATGATATTATTTTAATATAGTGATACAACATTTTGTGACATTCCTGTTTTGGATGCCCTATTTTTCAAGTTTGATTGTAATACATGAGTGTTATTAAAGTTTTAACTTAGAGTTACAGACTACATTTGCTGGGCACATCTAAAGACTAGCAAAAATTTATATTTGGATTTCGTTTTGTGAAAATTACTTCATGCTGGGGAATGATTTATTGCAGGATTTACATATGGTAAGAACAGTATAATTATTAATACTATGTATGTGTAACAACGGAGATAAAGTGCTCAGTTTAATTTATTTAAAAATGTGTTATGCTAATTTAGGTAAGGTAGCTGGGGTTTATTAGGGTGTGTGCAGGGGTTTTAGAGTTGGTGACCACGTGTGCGGAGCAACACCTGGAACTGTGTGAACTTCTTCTGGGCAAGAGGCGCGTAGTTTTTTTCTTCAATAAATCTAGCAGCAAGTAAGCAAGCGATTTGTGGGCTACTTGTTTTCCCCCACTGAAAATACTACATTGGCATCAGAAATGAGGATGGACACTTACGGCTCCTGGCCAGCAGACAGGGGAGGAGGGGGCGCAGGCCAGAGACTCCAGCTCTTCAGGCAGCCAAGCGTGAGCGGCAGAAAAACCGGCAGTGTGTACAGTGTCGGTCTGCTGTGTATCGCTGTTTCAATAATTAAATTATTATTATTATTTATCTCTTGGCAGACACCCTTATCCTTACAAAACAAAATAATAAATAATAATTCATAATAACCAATAAAATGCCCCTCCAATGCTACAGTATGTAAGTTACTATAAGTACATGTAAGTTATTGTTAACAGTAGTAAGCTACTAGTAGTAGTTTTTGAAAATAATCGAAACGTTAAATGATTTGAAAAAGGTGTTTAAGGAAAATAAGCTAAGGCTATTAGATAAGGATAATATAGGGAATTAATTGGCTGGTATGTATACTATGTTTCTACCAAAGTTGTAACAGGAGTTGGAATTTTGGGGGTAGAAGAAAAGCTGTAAAAATCCTCAGATTAAACTTAATGGATAATTATTTACTGAATATTGGCATATATCATTTGTTTGTACATTTTCTTATCTTGAAAATTATCTAAAAGAAATATAACAAACATTAGAATTAGAGATACCCTGTGTTAGACTTGTGTCCTTAATTAGAGATAATTAGAGTTGCCTTGTGATAGACTGGTGCAGTGTTGGGCTTCGGAACACTTTAATTTTGTTAAAAAGTAAACAAAATTGGAAACATATATATACACACACATTTAATTGCATGTAATTAACTTAATTAAAAAAAAGTAAATTAAAAACTAAAACAGTAAAATATGTGTATACAAAAAAACAAATCAGTCTGTTACTATTTTTATATTATACATACTTATTTAAAATAACACATCATCCAATAGGCTTCTGGTTTGGAGCCAAACAATAGCACTAAATGCTACTCCTCATTGCTAATTGCAATAGATTGATTGCATTTTTTTTTTACTTTGGATAGTTATGTCTGCTACTACAGGGAGAAGCTGTTCGATCTCCTCCACAGTCTTCAATCCCATCTGCCATAGAAGGTCCTCCACTGGGGCAAGCAATTGCTCCCCTTTCTCTGTGAACAGTAGGAAACCTTCTTCGGTGTCACAGAACCTCAGGATGGTTTTCTGTTTCTTTTCTGTTTTTTATGTTGACTCCTGAATGAGAATTAATTAGATGCTTTTCTGGTTTTACCCAATTTATCCTGATTTCTAAAGGAATTAACGGAATGTAAAAAAGATTTGGAGAGGTTGAGCTTGAGGTGGTGTGAGTGCATCCAGGCAGAGATAGCAGACAAGCAGGAAGAGATGCAGATTTGTCTTTGTGAAGGACGCATCAATCAAAGCCGAGTTGCTTGAATTTGTGCGCCAGGAGTGGCATAAAGTCACCCAACAGCGATGTGAAAGACTGGTGGAGAGCATGCCAAGACGCATGAATGCTGTGATTGAAAATCACCAAATATTAATTTCTGAACTCTTTGTAAGTTAAAACATTAGTATTATGTTTTTTAAAAATTAATATGAACTTATTTTCTTTGCATTATTTGAGGTCTGACAACACTGCATCTTTTTTGTAATTTTGTCCAGTTGTAAATTTCTGCAAATAAATGCTCTAAATGACAATATTTTTATTTGGAATTTGGGAAAAATGTTTTCAGCAGTTTATAGAATAAAACAAAAATGTTCATTTTACCAAAACATATACCTATAAATAGTAAAACCAGAGAAACTGATAATTGTGCACTGGTCTCTTAATTTTTTCCAGAGCTGTATACACCTTTATATGCGCTGCCATATCAAACATTTAACACTAAAGCATGTTGTGAATAAATGTTATGCTTTGGAATTTTAATATTGACATGAATAGACAATCCATGCAAGTAAACTCAAACACACAATAACAAGTGGTATTGTCACTGTTGTATCCCACACATCCCGCAATTCACAAGCTCCCCTGCAGAGGTCAGCATCACCGGAATTCTAAACCCTCACATTCCCCAGCAATCAGCCACTTAACATTCCTCGGCACCATGTGCACTTGTTCTATCATCCTCGAACTCCCATTGTACCAGCACTCTCCTTCACCGTCCTCTGCTCCTCTCTGCTACACATATAAACCCCTCTGTGACTTTAATTTTAGGGGCTCAAAAGTATTTGGACAAACTAACATAATCATTAATTAAATTGTGAGTTTCAATACTTGGTTGTGATGCGGGACAGTGGCCTGTCCGAATGCCAAATATATTTGCACCATTGTTGCAGTAAGATTGTGTAACCCATGTATGAATTTAAGCTTTGTGTATTGCTCCGCAGAGGACAGGTGCAGTAGTTCTGTGTAGCTGATTTTTAGAAAAACATTTTCATCCAAGGCTATAGAGAAAACAGAAGACAAAGGTGAAGTCTGTGATCAAGTTTGGGGTACATCATTGACGTCATCCAGTTGCCCAGCAACCAAAGGGAGTCATCTTGTATATGATAGCATGTTCTTTAGAAAAACCTTAGATGTGTCTTGCTGACTGACCATCTCCAGAGCACTTAGTTGTAGCTGAATAAACTATTTTGGTATTATTTCAGTTAAATCGGGTCCTGAGTATTCCTTGTCCGCCTGTTTATTGAGGGAGTAAAATGTCTCCCTATCAGTTGCAAATCCTTTGCAGTCAATGACTGCCTGAAGTCTGGAACCCATAGACATCACCAGATGCTGGGTTTCTTCCCTGGTGATGCTATGCCAGGCCTGCACTACAGCTGTCTTTAGATCCTGCTTGTTCTTGGGGTGTTTTGCCTTAGATATCAAAACAAACCAATCAGAGAGCAAAAACATTAGGTGTGGCCAAATCCACTAATAAGAACGTACTGGTGAGCGCAGGAACACCAAAAGGCCAGGAACACCACGGAAAACAACTGTGGTGGATGACAGAATATTTTCCCTGGTGAGGAAAACCCCTTCACAACAGTTGGCCAGATCAAGAATACCCTCCAGGAGGTAGGCGTATCTGTGTCAATGTCAACAATCAAGAGAACAATCGCTAATCTCAAGATGGAGCTGGGGGTAGGTGTTCCATGGCCAGGCTGTCGTTCCCTCTGCCAAGTGTGTACAGGCCAAGATACCTCCATTACTTCAATCACTACATCTTCCGCTGACTTCTATAGGGGGCTGCGTGAACTACTGAAGTAATGCTGTAGAGATAAGTGTCCTTAAACTGGGAAATGGAAATAAAGATTAAGTAAGCATCACTCATTGAAGAAATGCATCACAGTGTCTCTGTCAGCCTGTACAGCAGCGCATGTTTGCCGTAGCCAACATTTATTCAGTGCCAAATTTCCTTGCACAAAGCCATAGCAGATTCTCAAGCCCTCCCATGTTGTTGATTATCTTGTATCCATGTATTAAGAATAATGGTAATGCTTTATTTTAAGTGTCCATTATAAACAATCTATTAACATGTTATGTTATTATTATATGATTAATTTTACAATTTATTAATATATTAGACATTTTTAAACTTTTTTGCTATAATATGTTTTAAGGTATTTAATAACATATTTAATAAAGGGTATAATAACATGACATTCGCACACCGATATCAATCTATTATCATTAACTGCCATGCCAGTTAATTACTGCTATTATCCATCCATTTTTGAAACCAGTTATCCTGGCGAAGGTCGCCGAGCACTGATCCCGGCAGGCAAAGGGCACAAGGCAGGAATACACCCAGGACGGGACCCCAGTCCATCGCTGGGCAACACACACACACACACACACACACACGCAGACACACCCACATACAGGGCAATTTAGAGAAGCCAATTAACCTAACCCACATGTCTTTGGACGGTGGGAGGAAACCCACGTGGACACGGGGAGAACATGCAAACTACATAGTATAGCAAAAATGTTTAAATAAAAATGTCTAATATATGTATAATTTGTAATAATCATATAACAATAACATAATCAATAATTTGTTAATAGATTGTTTATAATGGACACTTGTAAGCATAATAACTAATGTATGTTATCTATCTGTATGTAATGCTGTTGTCCTATAAGTCCTTACATTTGTAAACAGGGATTTTTGAAATAACCATTACTTATTTTGTGAAAAAACAGGGAAACAGAAATAAGGAATGAGTAACTATTACTTATTTCTCCAGAAATAAATAAGTAAACTTTACTTATTTTGCAGAAAAAAATAAAACAGTTTATTATTAATATATTGAGGAAACAGTGAAAAAAATAACCATTACTTATTTTTTGAAAAATAAGGAATCTACTTCATAGAGGTTCTGAAATCAGCATACTTCTCATGGCAGGAAAGGAAACTGGAAGCCTTTTGACACATTTCTTGACTTTGATTGAAGATTTTCCAGTATTTTAATCAGACCTCCTGCCAGAATATATTCTGCAGTGGGTTTCAGAATGGGCTGCCAAAACTGCGTAATCTCCTCCACCAACCTTTCCTGGTTTTCCTTTGTTTGGTAAAACTGCATTTATGGAAGATACCCTTACAAAAAGAAAATATTTAAAAATATATATTATTCTGAAATATGAAATGTATTTTAATGTATTAATATGTTTTATAAATGTGCATACCATTTTATAATATATGGTGAAAATATACTTTTAAATATCAATTGCAGTTTTAGTATGTCACTTGATACATAAATATGGTCAAATACACTATATTATACAATACAAATATTGTTTAATATAACTTAAGTATATTCAGAATTATATGTAAACTTGTTTTTAATATATATAATGATATGCAAATATACTGTAACATCTACACATGTATTTTATACTAAATATATAAAAATGCATACATATATGTCTCCTTATAATATACATTTAGTATACTGCTAAATACACAACAATCTCATATTGCATGTATTGTATACTGTGAATATATTAGACTGCAAAAATGTTGCATTCTAAATATACTGGTAGAATATATTTGGATAAACTTCCAAACACATGTATACATGAAGTGTAACTTATAACATTGGGATACTTCAATACTTTAATAGATTTCACTTGGTACTCACTTGGTGTTTGACCCACTTTTGCCTTCAGAACTGCCTTAATTCTACGTGGCATTGATTCAACAAGGTGCTGAAAGCATTCTTTAGAAATGTTGGCCCATATTGATAGGATAGCATCTTGCAATTGATGGAGATTTGTGGGATGCACATCCAGGGCACAAAGCTCCCGTTCCACCACATCCCAAAGATGCTCTATTGGGCTGAGATCTGGTAACTGTGGGGGCCAGTTTAGTACAGTGAACTCATTGTCATGTTCAAGAAACCAATTTGAAATGATTCGACCTTTGTGACATGGTGCATTATCCTGCTGGAAGTAGCCATCAGAGGATGGGTACATGGTGGTCATAAAGGGATGGACATGGTCAGAAACAATGCTCAGGTAGGCCGTGGCATTTAAACGATGCCCAATTGGCAATAAGGGGCATAAAGTGTGCCAAGAAAACATCCCCCACACCATTACACCACCACCACCAGCCTGCACAGTGGTAACAAGGCATGATGGATCCATGTTCTCATTCTGTTTACGCCAAATTCTGACTCTACCATCTGAATGTCTCAACAGAAATCGAGACTCATCAGACCAGGCAACATTTTTTCAGTCTTCAACTGTCCAATTTTGGTGAGCTTGTGCAAATTGTAGCCTCTTTTTCCTATTTGTAGTGGAGATGAGTGGTACCCGGTGGGGTATGCTACTATCAGCAGCAGCAGCAGATTTGGCGCCGTGGCTCAGTTGGTTAAAGTGCCTGTCTAGTAAACAGGAGGTCCTGGGTTCAAATCCCAGCGGTGCCTTAGGCGGGCTTTCTGTGCTCCTTGCGAAGCTTGTGCTTCCGCTTTGTCGACCATCAGTTTTAGCAAGATAGGCTTATCGTAAAGCCATCAGAGGACGTAATGAACCGGAAAGCCAACTGGACAGACGCCGGTTTGTAAAGAAGAACCAGAACCCAAAGGACACGCGCTACGGCCAACATCCAATTCCCATTGCCGCCCCTGGACAGTCGCAACAGGGAGCTTGTTGCTCCCGTCAACCTTATGTTTTCACCTCTGTGTGCTTCCTTTGTTGCAGCCTGCATCCAGATTTTGTTTTGTTTTGTTTTGTTTTGTTTTGTTTTGTTTTGTGTTGTTTTGTTTTGTTTTGTTTTGTTTTGTGCCTTACGCCTGAGTGTAGGCACTGGGGAATGGGAGAGTCCTGGCACCGTGGCTTAGTTGGTCAAAGCGCCTGTCTTGTAAACAGGAAACCCTGGGTTCGACTCCCAGCAGTGCCTTGGTTTATGTTGGCCTAGGCAATGGAAAGGAAGTTTCTAAACGATCAATACATTTTTGCAAGATGGCCGTCCGCAGCAAGCAGCTTAAGGTTACTGTAGCCGCAGTCTGGCAAGCTGACCGCCAGAAGTAGAAACAATAACAAGGGGCGGGGGGAAAAGTGGGCCGTACCTGGGTGGATTCGAACCACCATCCTTTCGGTTAACAGCCAAACGTGCTGACCGATTGCGCCACAGAGACATACAGAGGTGTTGTGGTTGCTGCAGTCGTCCAGTTCCTTCACAATTGCCAAAAATCATTTCCAGCACACGATTTTCTTTGTCGTTGAATGCAACATACGTGACCATTGGGGGAGCGATAGCAAGCAAGAGAGTTAGATATCGAGAGTCATAGATAGATAGATAGATAGATAGATGGATGGACAGCAAGGCAAGTATCTGATTGACAGTGGTCCGTGATCTGCTGTTATGCTACAATGCTACTGACCATTGGGGGAGCGATAGCAAGCAAGAGAGTTAGATATCAAGAGTCATAGATAGATAGATAGATAGATGGATGGATGGATGGACGGCAAGCAAGCACCTGATTGACAGTGGTCCGTGATCTGCTGTTATGCTACTATGCTACTGACCATTGGGGGAGCGATAGCAAGCAAGAGAGTTAGATATCGAGAGTCATTGATAGATAGATAGATAGATGGATGGATGGATGGACGGCAAGGCAAGCATCTGATTGACAGTGGTCCGTGATCTGCTGTTATGCTACTATGCTACTGACCATTGGGGGAGCGATAGCAAGCAAGAGAGTTAGATATCAAGAGTCATAGATAGATAGATAGATAGATGGATGGATGGATGGACGGCAAGGCAAGCATCTGATTGACAGTGGTCCGTGATCTGCTGTTATGCTACTATGCTACTGACCATTGGGGGAGCGATAGCAAGCAAGAGAGTTAGATATCAAGAGTTATAGATAGATAGATCGATAGATGGATGGACGGCAAGGCAAGTATCTGATTGACAGTGGTCCGTGATCTGCTGTTATGCTACTATGCTACTGACCATTGGGGGAGCGATAGCAAGCAAGAGAGTTAGATATCGAGAGTCATAGATAGATAGATAGATAGATAGATGGATGGACGGCAAGGCAAGCATCTGATTGACAGTGGTCCGTGATCTGCTGTTATGCTACTATGCTACTGACCATTGGGGGAGCGATAGCAAGCAAGAGAGTTAGATATCGAGAGTCATTGATAGATAGATAGATAGATGGATGGATGGATGGACGGCAAGGCACGCATCTGATTGACAGTGGTCCGTGATCTGCTGTTATGCTACAATGCTACTGACCATTGGGGGAGCGATAGCAAGCAAGAGAGTTAGATATCAAGAGTCATAGATAGATAGATAGATAGATGGATGGATGGACGGCAAGGCAAGCACCTGATTGACAGTGGTCCGTGATCTGCTGTTATGCTACTATGCTACTGACCATTGGGGGAGCGATAGCAAGCAAGAGAGTTAGATATCGAGAGTCATAGATAGATAGATAGATAGATAGATGGATGGACGGCAAGGCAAGCATCTGATTGACAGTGGTCCGTGATCTGCTGTTATGCTACTATGCTACTGACCATTGGGGGAGCGATAGCAAGCAAGAGAGTTAGATATCGAGAGTCATTGATAGATAGATAGATAGATGGATGGATGGATGGACGGCAAGGCACGCATCTGATTGACAGTGGTCCGTGATCTGCTGTTATGCTACAATGCTACTGACCATTGGGGGAGCGATAGCAAGCAAGAGAGTTAGATATCAAGAGTCATAGATAGATAGATAGATAGATGGATGGATGGACGGCAAGGCAAGCACCTGATTGACAGTGGTCCGTGATCTGCTGTTATGCTACTATGCTACTGAACATTGGGGGAGCGATAGCAAGCAAGAGAGTTAGATATCAAGAGTCATAGATAGATAGATAGATAGATGGATGGACGGCAAGGCAAGCATCTGATTGACAGTGGTCCGTGATCTGCTGTTATGCTACTACGCTACTGACCATTGGGGGAGCGATAACAAGCAAGAGAGTTAGATATCGAGAGTCATTGATAGATAGATAGATAGATGGATGGATGGATGGACGGCAAGGCAAGCATCTGATTGACAGTGGTCCGCGATCTGCTGTTATGCTTCTATGCTACTGACCATTGGGGGAGCGATAGCAAGCAAGAGAGTTAGATATCAAGAGTTATAGATAGATAGATCGATAGATGGATGGACGGCAAGGCAAGTATCTGATTGACAGTGGTCCGTGATCTGCTGTTATGCTACTATGCTACTGACCATTGGGGGAGCGATAGCAAGCAAGAGAGTTAGATATCGAGAGTCATTGATAGATAGATAGATAGATGGATGGATGGATGGACGGCAAGGCAAGCATCTGATTGACAGTGGTCCGTGATCTGCTGTTATGCTACTATGCAACTGACCATTGGGGGAGCGATAGCAAGCAAGAGAGTTAGATATCAAGAGTCATAGATAGATTGATAGATAGATGGATGGATGGATGGATGGACGGCAAGGCAAGCACCTGATTGACAGTGGTCCGTGATCTGCTGTTATGCTACTATGCTACTGAACATTGGGGGAGCGATAGCAAGCAAGAGAGTTAGATATCAAGAGTCATAGATAGATAGATAGATAGATGGATGGACGGCAAGGCAAGCATCTGATTGACAGTGGTCCGTGATCTGCTGTTATGCTACTATGCTACTGACCATTGGGGGAGCGATAGCAAGCAAGAGAGTTAGATATCAAGAGTCATAGATAGATAGATGGATGGATGGATGGACGGCAAGGCAAGCATCTGATTGACAGTGGTCCGTGATCTGCTGTTATGCTACTATGCTACTGACCATTGGGGGAGCGATAGCAAGCAAGAGAGTTAGATATCGAGAGTCATAGATAGATAGATAGATAGATGGATGGATGGACGGCAAGGCAAGCATCTGATTGACAGTGGTCCGTGATCTGATGTTATGCTACTATGCTACTGACCATTGGGGGAGCGATAGCAAGCAAGAGAGTTAGATATCAAGAGTCATAGATAGATAGATAGATAGATAGATGGATGGATGGACGGCAAGGCAAGCATCTGATTGACAGTGGTCCATGATCTGCTGTTATGCTACTATGCTACTGACCATTGGGGGAGCGATAGCAAGCAAGAGAGTTAGATATCGAGAGTCATAGATAGATAGATAGATAGATGGATGGATGGACGGCAAGGCAAGCATCTGATTGACAGTGGTCCGTGATCTGCTGTTATGCTACTATGCTACTGACCATTGGGGGAGCGATAGCAAGCAAGAGAGTTAGATATCGAGAGTCATAGATAGATAGATAGATAGATGGATGGATGGACGGCAAGGCAAGCTCCTGATTGACAGTGGTCCGTGATCTGCTGTTATGCTACTATGCTACTGACCATTGGGGGAGCGATAGCAAGCAAGAGAGTTAGATATTGAGAGTCATAGATAGATAGATGGATGGATGGACGGCAAGGCAAGCTCCTGATTGACAGTGGTCCGTGATCTGCTGTTATGCTACTATCAGCAGCAGCAGCTGCAGATTTGGCGCCGTGGCTCAGTTGGTTAAAGCGCCTGTCTAGTAAACAGGAGGTCCTGGGTTCAAATCCCAGCGGTGCCTTAGGCGGGCTTTCTGTGCTCCTTGCGAAGCTTGTGCTTCCGCTTTGTCGATCATCAGTTTTAGCAAGATAGGCTTATCGTAAAGCCATCAGAGGACGTAATGAACCGGAAAGCCAACTGGACAGACGCCGGATTGTACAGAAGAACCAGAACCTAAAGGACACGCGCTACGGCCAACATCCAATTCCCATTGCCGCCCCTGGACAGTCGCAACAGGGAGCTTGTTGCTCCCGTCAACCTTACGTTTTCACCTCTGTGTGCTTCCTTTGTTGCAGCCTGCATCCAGATTTTGTTTTGTTTTGTTTTGTTTTGTTTTGTTTTGTTTTGTTTTGTTTTGTTTTGTTTTGTTTTGTTTTGTTTTGTGCCTTACACCTGAGTGTAGGCACTGGGGAATGGGAGAGTCCTGGCACCGTGGCTTAGTTGGTCAAAGCGCCTGTCTTGTAAACAGGAAACCCTGGGTTGGACTCCCAGCAGTGCCTTGGTTTATGTTGGCCTAGGCAATGGAAAGGAAGTTTCTAAACGCTCAATACATTTTTGCACGACGGCCGTCCGCAGCAAGCAGCTTAAGGTTACTGTAGCCGCAGTCTGGCAAGCTGACCGCCAGAAGTAGAAAAAATAACAAGGGGCGGGGGGAAAAGCAGGCCGTCCCTGGGTGGATTCAAACCACCATCCTTTCGGTTAAGAGCCAAACGCGCTGACCGATTGCGCCACAGACATGATGTGGTTGCTGCAGTCGTGCAGTTCCTTCACAGTTGCCAAAAATCATTTCCAGCACACGATTTTCTTTGTCGTTGAATGCAACATACGTGACCATTGGGGGAGCGATAGCAAGCAAGAGAGTTAGATATCAAGAGTCATAGATAGATAGATAGATAGATGGATGGACGGCAAGGCAAGCATCTGATTGACAGTGGTCCGTGATCTGCTGTTATGCTACTATGCTACTGACCATTGGGGGAGCGATAACAAGCAAGAGAGTTAGATATCGAGAGTCATTGATAGATAGATAGATAGATAGATGGATGGACAGCAAGGCAAGCATCTGATTGACAGTGGTCCGTGATCTGATGTTATGCTACTATGCTACTGACCATTGGGGGAGCGATAGCAAGCAAGAGAGTTAGATATCAAGAGTCATAGATAGATAGATAGATAGATAGATGGATGGATGGACGGCAAGGCAAGCATCTGATTGACAGTGGTCCATGATCTGCTGTTATGCTACTATGCTACTGACCATTGGGGGAGCGATAGCAAGCAAGAGAGTTAGATATCGAGAGTCATAGATAGATAGATAGATAGATGGATGGATGGACGGCAAGGCAAGCATCTGATTGACAGTGGTCCGTGATCTGCTGTTATGCTACTATGCTACTGACCATTGGGGGAGCGATAGCAAGCAAGAGAGTTAGATATCGAGAGTCATAGATAGATAGATAGATAGATGGATGGATGGACGGCAAGGCAAGCTCCTGATTGACAGTGGTCCGTGATCTGCTGTTATGCTACTATGCTACTGACCATTGGGGGAGCGATAGCAAGCAAGAGAGTTAGATATTGAGAGTCATAGATAGATAGATGGATGGATGGACGGCAAGGCAAGCTCCTGATTGACAGTGGTCCGTGATCTGCTGTTATGCTACTATCAGCAGCAGCAGCTGCAGATTTGGTGCCGTGGCTCAGTTGGTTAAAGCGCCTGTCTAGTAAACAGGAGGTCCTGGGTTCAAATCCCAGCGGTGCCTTAGGCGGGCTTTCTGTGCTCCTTGCGAAGCTTGTGCTTCCGCTTTGTCGACCATCAGTTTTAGCAAGATAGGCTTATCGTAAAGCCATCAGAGGACGTAATGAACCGGAAAGCCAACTGGACAGACGCCGGATTGTACAGAAGAACCAAAACCCTAAGGACACGCGCTACGGCCTACATCCAATTCCCATTACCGCCCCTGGACAGTCGCAACAGGGAGCTTGTTGCTCCCGTCAACCTTACGTTTTCACCTCTGTGTGCTTCCTTTGTTGCAGCCTGCATCCAGATTTTGTTTTGTTTTGTTTTGTTTTGTTTTGTTTTGTTTTGTTTTGTTTTGTTTTGTTTTGTTTTGTTTTGTTTTGTTTTGTTTTGTTTTGTTTTGTGCCTTACACCTGAGTGTAGGCACTGGGGAATGGGAGAGTCCTGGCACCGTGGCTTAGTTGGTCAAAGCGCCTGTCTTGTAAACAGGAAACCCTGGGTTGGACTCCCAGCAGTGCCTTGGTTTATGTTGGCCTAGGCAATGGAAAGGAAGTTTCTAAACGCTCAATACATTTTTGCACGACGGCCGTCCGCAGCAAGCAGCTTAAGGTTACTGTAGCCGCAGTCTGGCAAGCTGACCGCCAGAAGTAGAAAAAATAACAAGGGGCGGGGGGAAAAGCAGGCCGTCCCTGGGTGGATTCGAACCACCATCCTTTCGGTTAAGAGCCAAACGCGCTGACCGATTGCGCCACAGACATGATGTGGTTGCTGCAGTCGTGCAGTTCCTTCACAGTTGCCAAAAATCATTTCCAGCACACGATTTTCTTTGTCGTTGAATGCAACATACGTGACCATTGGGGGAGCGATAGCAAGCAAGAGAGTTAGATATCAAGAGTCATAGATAGATAGATAGATAGATGGATGGACGGCAAGGCAAGCATCTGATTGACAGTGGTCCGTGATCTGCTGTTATGCTACTATGCTACTGACCATTGGGGGAGCGATAACAAGCAAGAGAGTTAGATATCGAGAGTCATTGATAGATAGATAGATAGATAGATGGATGGACAGCAAGGCAAGCATCTGATTGACAGTGGTCCGTGATCTGCTGTTATGCTACTATGCTACTGACCATTGGGGGAGCGATAGCAAGCAAGAGAGTTAGATATCGAGAGTCATAGATAGATAGATAGATAGATGGATGGATGGACGGCAAGGCAAGCATCTGATTGACAGTGGTCCGTGATCTGCTGTTATGCTACAATGCTACTGACCATTGGGGGAGCGATAGCAAGCAAGAGAGTTAGATATCAAGAGTCATAGATAGATAGATGGATGGATGGATGGACGGCAAGGCAAGCATCTGATTGACAGTGGTCCGTGATCTGCTGTTATGCTACTATGCTACTGACCATTGGGGGAGCGATAGCAAGCAAGAGAGTTAGATATCGAGAGTCATTGATAGATAGATAGATAGATGGATGGATGGATGGACGGCAAGGCAAGCATCTGATTGACAGTGGTCCGTGATCTGATGTTATGCTACTATGCTACTGACCATTGGGGGAGCGATAGCAAGCAAGAGAGTTAGATATCAAGAGTCATAGATAGATAGATAGATAGATAGATGGATGGATGGACGGCAAGGCAAGCATCTGATTGACAGTGGTCCGTGATCTGCTGTTATGCTACTATGCTACTGACCATTGGGGGAGCGATAGCAAGCAAGAGAGTTAGATATCGAGAGTCATAGATAGATAGATAGATAGATAGATGGATGGATGGACGGCAAGGCAAGCATCTGATTGACAGTGGTCCGTGATCTGCTGTTATGCTACAATGCTACTGACCATTGGGGGAGCGATAGCAAGCAAGAGAGTTAGATATCAAGAGTCATAGATAGATAGATGGATGGATGGATGGACGGCAAGGCAAGCATCTGATTGACAGTGGTCCGTGATCTGCTGTTATGCTACTATGCTACTGACCATTGGGGGAGCGATAGCAAGCAAGAGAGTTAGATATCGAGAGTCATTGATAGATAGATAGATAGATGGATGGATGGATGGACGGCAAGGCAAGCATCTGATTGACAGTGGTCCGTGATCTGATGTTATGCTACTATGCTACTGACCATTGGGGGAGCGATAGCAAGCAAGAGAGTTAGATATCAAGAGTCATAGATAGATAGATAGATAGATAGATAGATAGATAGATAGATAGATAGATGGATGGATGGACGGCAAGGCAAGCATCTGATTGACAGTGGTCCGTGATCTGCTGTTATGCTACTATGCTACTGACCATTGGGGGAGCGATAGCAAGCAAGAGAGTTAGATATCGAGAGTCATAGATAGATAGATAGATAGATGGATGGATGGACGGCAAGGCAAGCATCTGATTGACAGTGGTCCGTGATCTGCTGTTATGCTACAATGCTACTGACCATTGGGGGAGCGATAGCAAGCAAGAGAGTTAGATATCGAGAGTCATAGATAGATAGATAGATAGATGGATGAATGGACGGCAAGGCAAGCACCTGATTGACAGTGGTCCGTGATCTGCTGTTATGCTACTATGCTACTGACCATTGGGGGAGCGATAGCAAGCAAGAGAGTTAGATATCGAGAGTCATAGATAGATAGATAGATGGATGGATGGACGGCAAGGCAAGCATCTGATTGACAGTGGTCCGTGATCTGCTGTTATGCTACTATGCTACTGACCATTGGGGGAGCGATAGCAAGCAAGAGAGTTAGATATCGAGAGTCATTGATAGATAGATAGATAGATGGATGGATGGATGGACGGTAAGGCAAGCATCTGATTGACAGTGGTCCGTGATCTGCTGTTATGCTACTATGCTACTGACCATTGGGGGAGCGATAGCAAGCAAGAGAGTTAGATATCGAGAGTCATTGATAGATAGATAGATGGATGGATGGATGGACGGCAAGGCAAGCATCTGATTGACAGTGGTCCGTGATCTGCTGTTATGCTACTATGCTACTGACCATTGGGGGAGCGATAGCAAGCAAGAGAGTTAGATATCGAGAGTCATTGATAGATAGATAGATAGATGGATGGATGGATGGACGGTAAGGCAAGCATCTGATTGACAGTGGTCCGTGATCTGCTGTTATGCTACTATGCTACTGACCATTGGGGGAGCGATAGCAAGCAAGAGAGTTAGATATCGAGAGTCATTGATAGATAGATAGATGGATGGATGGATGGACGGCAAGGCATGCATCTGATTGACAGTGGTCCGTGATCTGCTGTTATGCTACTATGCTACTGACCATTGGGGGAGCGATAGCAAGCAAGAGAGTTAGATATCGAGAGTCATAGATAGATAGATAGATAGATGGATGGATGGACGGCAAGGCAAGCATCTGATTGACAGTGGTCCGTGATCTGCTGTTATGCTACAATGCTACTGACCATTGGGGGAGCGATAGCAAGCAAGAGAGTTAGATATCAAGAGTCATAGATAGATAGATAGATAGATGGATGGATGGACGGCAAGGCAACCATCTGATTGACAGTGGTCCGTGATCTGCAGTTATGCTACTATGCTACTGACCATTGGGGGAGCGATAGCAAGCAAGAGAGTTAGATATCGAGAGTCATTGATAGATAGATAGATAGATGGATGGATGGATGGACGGTAAGGCAAGCATCTGATTGACAGTGGTCCGTGATCTGCTGTTATGCTACTATGCTACTGACCATTGGGGGAGCGATAGCAAGCAAGAGAGTTAGATATCGAGAGTCATTGATAGATAGATAGATGGATGGATGGATGGATGGACGGCAAGGCATGCATCTGATTGACAGTGGTCCGTGATCTGCTGTTATGCTACTATGCTACTGACCATTGGGGGAGCGATAGCAAGCAAGAGAGTTAGATATCGAGAGTCATAGATAGATAGATAGATAGATGGATGGATGGACGGCAAGGCAAGCATCTGATTGACAGTGGTCCGTGATCTGCTGTTATGCTACAATGCTACTGACCATTGGGGGAGCGATAGCAAGCAAGAGAGTTAGATATCAAGAGTCATAGATAGATAGATAGATAGATAGATGGATGGATGGACGGCAAGGCAACCATCTGATTGACAGTGGTCCGTGATCTGCAGTTATGCTACTATGCTACTGACCATTGGGGGAGCGATAGCAAGCAAGAGAGTTAGATATCGAGAGTCATAGATAGATAGATAGATAGATGGATGGATGGATGGACGGCAAGGCAAGCATCTGATTGACAGTGGTCCGTGATCTGCTGTTATGCTACTATGCTACTGACCATTGGGGGAGCAATAATAAGCAAGAGAGTTAGATATCAAGAGTCATAGATAGATAGATAGATAGATGGATGGACGGCAAGGCAAGCACCTGATTGACAGTGGTCCGTGATCTGCTGTTATGCTACTATGCTACTGACCATTGGGGGAGAGAAAGCAAGCAAGAGAGTTAGATATTGAGAGTCATAGATAGATGGATGGATGGATGGACGGCAAGGCAAGAACCTGATTGACAGCGGTCCGTGATCTGCTGTTATGCTACTATCAGCAGCAGCAGCTGCAGGTTTGGCGCCGTGGCTCAGTTGGTTAAAGCGCCTGTCTAGTAAACAGGAGGTCCTGGGTTCAAATCCCAGCGGTGCCTTAGGCGGGCTTTCTGTGCTCCTTGCGAAGCTTGTGCTTCCGCTTTGTCGACCATCAGTTTTAGCAAGATAGGCTTATCGTAAAGCCATCAGAGGACGTAATGAACCGGAAAGCCAACTGGACAGACACCGGTTTGTAAAGAAGAACCAGAACCCAAAGGACACGCGCTACGGCCAACGTCCAATTCCCATTACCGCCCCTGGACAGTCGCAACAGGGAGCTTGTTGCTCCCGTCAACCTTACGTTTTCACCTCTGTGTGCTTCCTTTGTTGCAGCCTGCATCCAGATTTTGTTTTGTTTTGTTTTGTTTTGTTTTGTTTTGTTTTGTTTTGTTTTGTTTTGTTTTGTTTTGTTTTGTTTTGTTTTGTTTTGTTTTGTTTTGTTTTGTTTTGTTTTGTGCCTTACACCTGAGTGTAGGCACTGGGGAATGGGAGAGTCCTGGCACCGTGGCTTAGTTGGTCAAAGCGCCTGTCTTGTAAACAGGAAACCCTGAGTTTGACTCCCAGCAGTGCCTTGGTTTATGTTGGCCTAGGCAATGGAAAGGAAGTCTCTAAACGCTCAATACATTTTTGCACGACGGCCGTCCGCAGCAAGCAGCTTAAGGTTACTGTAGCCGCAGTCTGGCAAGCTGACCGCCAGAAGTAGAAAAAATAACAAGGGGCGGGGGGAAAAGCAGGCCGTCCCTGGGTGGATTCGAACCACCATCCTTTCGGTTAGGAGCCAAACGCGCTGACCGATTGCGCCACAGACATGATGTGGTTGCTGCAGTCGTGCAGTTCCTTCACAGTTGCCAAAAATCATTTCCAGCACACGATTTTCTTTGTCGTTGAATGCAACATACGTGACCATTGGGGGAGCGATAGCAAGCAAGAGAGTTAGATATCAAGAGTCATAGATAGATAGATAGATAGATGGATGGACGGCAAGGCAAGCATCTGATTGACAGTGGTCCGTGATCTGCTGTTATGATACTATGCTACTGACCATTGGGGGAGCGATAGCAAGCAAGAGAGTTAGATATCAAGAGTCATAGATAGATAGATAGATAGATGGATGGATGGACGGCAAGGCAAGCATCTGATTGACAATGGTCCGTGATCTGCATTTATGCTACTATGCTACTGACCATTGGGGGAGCGATAGCAAGCAAGAGAGTTAGATATCGAGAGTCATAGATAGATAGATAGATAGATAGATGGATGGAAGGACGGCAAGGCAAGCATCTGATTGACAGTGGTCCGTGATCTGCTGTTATGCTACAATGCTACTGACCATTGGGGGAGCGATAGCAAGCAAGAGAGTTAGATATCAAGAGTCATAGATAGATAGATAGATAGATGGATGGATGGACGGCAAGGCAAGCATCTGATTGACAGTGGTCCGTGATCTGCAGTTATGCTACTATGCTACTGACCATTGGGGGAGCGATAGCAAGCAAGAGAGTTAGATATCGAGAGTCATAGATAGATAGATAGATAGATGGATGGATGGACGGCAAGGCAAGCATCTGATTGACAGTGGTCCGTGATCTGCTGATATGCTACTATTCTACTGACCATTGGGGTAGCGATAGTAAGCAAGAGAGTTAGATATCAAGAGTCATAGATAGATAGATAGATGGATGGATGGATGGACGGCAAGGCAAGCATCTGATTGACAGTGGTCCGTGATCTGCTGTTATGCTACTATGCTACTGACCATTGGGGGAGCGATAGCAAGCAGGAGAGTTAGATATCGAGAGTCATAGACAGATAGATAGATAGATGGATGGATGGACGGCAAGGCAAGCATCTGATTGACAGCGGTCCGTGATCTGATGTTATGCTACTATGCTACTGACCATTGGGGGAGCGATAGCAAGCAAGAGAGTTAGATATCGAGAGTCATAGATAGATAGATAGATAGATAGATGGATGGACGGCAAGGCAAGCATCTGATTGACAGTGGTCCGTGATCTTCTGTTATGCTACTATGCTACTGACCATTGGGGGAGCGATAGCAAGCAAGAGAGTTAGATATCGAGAGTCATAGATAGATAGATAGATAGATGGATGTATGGATGGACGGCAAGGCAAGCATCTGATTGACAGTGGTCCGTGATCTGATGTTATGCTACTATGCTACTGACCATTGGGGAAGCGATAGCAAGCAAGAGAGTTAGATATCGAGAGTCATAGATAGATAAATAGATAGATAGATGGATGGATGGACGGCAAGGCAAGCATCTGATTGACAGTGGTCCGTGATCTGCTGTTATGCTACTATGCTACTGACCATTGGGGGAGCGATAGCAAGCAAGAGAGTTAGATATCGAGAGTCATAGATAGATGGATAGATAGATGGATAGATAGATAGATAGATAGATAGATGGATGGACGGCAAGGCAAGCATCTGATTGACAGTGGTCCGTGATCTGATGTTATGCTACTATGCTACTGACCATTGGGGGAGCGATAGCAAGCAAGAGAGTTAGATATCGAGAGTCATAGATAGATAGATAGATAGATGGATGGATGGACGGCAAGGCAAGCATCTGATTGACTGTGGTCCATGATCTGCTGATATGCTACTATTCTACTGACCATTGGGGTAGCAATAGCAAGCAAGAGAGTTAGATATCAAGAGTCATAGATAGATAGATAGATGGATGGATGGATGGACGGCAAGGCAAGCATCTGATTGACAGTGGTCCGTGATCTGATGTTATGCTACTATGCTACTGACCATTGGGGGAGCGATAGCAAGCAGGAGAGTTAGATATCGAGAGTCATAGACAGATAGATAGATAGATGGATGGATGGACGGCAAGGCAAGCATCTGATTGACAGTGGTCCGTGATCTGCTGTTATGCTACTATGCTACTGACCATTGAGGGAGCGATAGCAAGCAAGAGAATTAGATATCGAGAGTCATAGATAGATATATAGATGGATGGACGGCAAGGCAAGCATCTGATTGACAGTGGTCCGTGATCTGCTGTTATGCTACTATGCTACTGACCATTGGGGGAGCGATAGCAAGCACGAGAGTTAGATATCGAGAGTCATAGATAGATAGATAGATAGATGGATGGATGGATGGACGGCAAGGCAAGCATCTGATTGACAGTGGTCCGTGATCTGCTGTTATGCTACAATGCTACTGACCATTGGGGGAGCGATAGCAAGCAAGAGAGTTAGATATCGAGAGTCATAGATAGATAGATAGATAGATAGATAGATGGATGGATGGACGGCAAGGCAAGCATCTGATTGACAGTGGTCCATGTTCTGCTGTTATGCTACAATGATACTGACCATTGGGGGAGCGATACCAAGCAAGAGAGTTAGATATCGAGAGTCATAGATAGATGGATGGATGGATGGACGGCAAGGCAAGCATCTGATTTACAGTGGTCCGTGATCTGATGTTATGCTACTATGCTACTGACCATTGGGAGAGCGATAGCAAGCAGGAGAGTTAGATATCGAGAGTCATAGACAGATAGATAGATAGATGGATGGATGGACGGCAAGGCAAGCATCTGATTGACAGTGGTCCGTGATCTGCTGTTATGCTACTATGCTACTGACCATTGAGGGAGCGATAGCAAGCAAGAGAATTAGATATCGAGAGTCATAGATAGATATATAGATGGATGGACGGCAAGGCAAGCATCTGATTGACAGTGGTCCGTGATCTGCTGTTATGCTACTATGCTACTGACCATTGGGGGAGCGATAGCAAGCAGGAGAGTTAGATATCGAGAGTCATAGACAGATAGATAGATAGATGGATGGATGGACGGCAAGGCAAGCATCTGATTGACAGTGGTCCGTGATCTGCTGTTATGCTACTATGCTACTGACCATTGAGGGAGCGATAGCAAGCAAGAGAATTAGATATCGAGAGTCATAGATAGATATATAGATGGATGGACGGCAAGGCAAGCATCTGATTGACAGTGGTCCGTGATCTGCTGTTATGCTACTATGCTACTGACCATTGAGGGAGCGATAGCAAGCAAGAGAATTAGATATCGAGAGTCATAGATAGATATATAGATGGATGGACGGCAAGGCAAGCATCTGATTGACAGTGGTCCGTGATCTGCTGTTATGCTACTATGCTACTGACCATTGGGGGAGCGATAGCAAGCAAGAGAGTTAGATATCAAGAGTCATAGATAGATAGATAGATGGATGGATGGACGGCAAGGCAAGCATCTGATTGACAGTGGTCCGTGATCTGCTGTTATGCTACAATGCTACTGACCATTGGGGGAGCGATAGCAAGCAAGAGAGTTAGATATCGAGAGTCATAGATAGATAGATAGATAGATAGATGGATGGATGGACGGCAAGGCAAGCATCTGATTGACAGTGGTCCATGTTCTGCTGTTATGCTACAATGATACTGACCATTGGGGGAGCGATACCAAGCAAGAGAGTTAGATATCGAGAGTCATAGATAGATGGATGGATGGATGGACGGCAAGGCAAGCATCTGATTTACAGTGGTCCGTGATCTGCTGTTATGCTACTATGCTACTGACCATTGGGGAACGATAGCATGCAAGAGAGTTAGATATCGAGAGTCATAGCTAGATAGATAGATAGATGGATGGATGGACGGCAAGGCAAGCATCTGATTGACAGTGGTCTGTGATCTGCTGTTATGCTACTATGCTACTGACCTTTGAGGGAGCGATAGCAAGCAAGAGATTTAGATATCGAGAGTCATCGATAGATATATAGATGGATGGACGGCAAGGCAAGCATCTGATTGACAGTGGTCCGTGATCTGCTGTTATGCTACTATGCTACTGACCATTGGGGGAGCGATAGCAAGCAAGAGAGTTAGATAGCGAGAGTCATAGATAGATAGATAGATAGATAGATGGATGGATGGACGGCAAGGCAAGCATCTGATTGACAGTGGTCCGTGAACTGCTGTTATGCTACTATGCTACTGACCATTGGGGGAGCGATAGCAAGCAAGAGAGTTAGATATCGAGAGTCATAGATAGATAGATAGATAGATAGATGGATGGATGGATGGCAAGGCAAGCATCTGATTGACAGTGGTCCGTGATCTGCTGTTATGCTACTATGCTACTGACCATTGGGGGAGCGATAGCAAGCAAGAGAGTTATATATCGAGAGTCATAGATAGACAGATAGATAGATAGATAGATGGATGGATGGATGGATGGACGGCAAGGCAAGCACCTGATTGACAGCGGTCCGTGATCTGCTGTTATGCTACTATCAGCAGCAGCAGCGGCAGATTTGGCGCCGAGGCTTAGTTGGTTAAAGCGCCTGTCTAGTAAACAGGAGGTCCTGGGTTCAAATCCCAGCGGTGCCTTGGTTTATGTTGGCCTAGGCAATGGAAAGGAAGTTTCTAAACGCTCGATACATTTTTGCAAGATGGCCGTCCGCAGCAAGCAGCTTAAGGTTACTGTAGCCGCAGTCTGGCAAGCTGACCGCCAGAAGTAGAAACAATAACAAGGGGCGGGGGGAAAAGTGGGCCGTCCCTGGGTGGGTTCGAACCACCATCCTTTCGGTTAACAGCCGAACGCGCTGACCGATTGCGCCACAGAGACAGACGGAGGTGTTGCGGTTGCTGCAGTCGTGCAGTTCCTTCACAGTTGCCAGAAATCATTTCCAGCACACGATTTTCTTTGTCGTTGAATGCAACATACGTGACCATTGGGGGAGCGATAGCAAGCAAGAGAGTTAGATATCGAGAGTCATAGATAGATAGATAGATAGATGGATGGATGGATGGACGGCAAGGCAAGCATCTGATTGCAAGATAGGCTTATCGTAAAGCCATCAGAGGACGTAATGAACCGGAAAGCCAACTGGACAGACGCCGGTTTGTAAAGATGAACCAGAACCCAAAGGTCACGCGCTACGGCCAACATCCAATTCCCATTGCCGCCCCTGGACAGTCGCAACAGGGAGCTTGTTGCTCCTCTCAACCTTACGTTTTCACCTCTGTGTGCTTCCTTTGTTGCAGCCTGCATCCAGATTTTGTTTTGTTTTGTTTTGTTTTGTTTTGTTTTGTTTTGTTTTGTTTTGTTTTGTTTTGTTTTGTTTTGTTTTGTTTTGTTTTGTTTTGTTTTGTTTTGTTTTGTTTTGTTTTGTTTTGTGCCTTACACCTGAGTGTAGGCACTGGGGAAAGAGAGAGTCCTGGCACCGTGGCTTAGTTGGTCAAAGCACCTGTCTTGTAAACAGGAAACCCTGGGTTCGACTCCCAGCAGTGCCTTGGTTTATGTTGGCCTAGGCAATAGAAAGGAAGTTTCTAAACGCTCAATACATTTTTGCAAGATGGCCGTCCGCAGCAAGCAGCTTAAGGTTACTGTAGCCGCAGTCTGGCAAGCTGACCGCCAGAAGTAGAAACAATAACAAGGGGCGGGGGGAAAAGTGGGCCGTCCCTGGGTGGATTCGAACCACCATCCTTTTGGTTAACAGCCAAACACGCTGACCGATTGCGCCACAGAGACAGACAGAGGTGTTGTGTTTGCTGCAGTCGTGCAGTTCCTTCACAGTTGCCAAAAATCATTTCCAGCACACGATTTTCTTTGTCGTTGAATGCAACATACGTGACCATTGGGGGAGCGATAGCAAGCAAGAGAGTTAGATAACAAGAGTCATAGATAGATAGATAGATAGATGGATGGACGGCAAGGCAAGCATCTGATTGACAGTGGTCCATGATCTGCTGTTATGCTACTATGCTACTGACCATTGGGGGAGCGATAGCAAGCAAGAGAGTTAGATATCGAGAGTCATTGATAGATAGATAGATAGATAGATGGATGGATGGACGGCAAGGCAAGCATCTGATTGACAGTGGTCCGTGATCTGCTGTTATACTACTATGCTACTGACCATTGGGGGAGCGATAGCAAGCAAGAGAGTTAGATATCGAGAGTCATAGATAGATAGATAGATAGATAGATGGATGGACGGCAAGGCAAGCATCTGATTGACAGTGGTCCGTGATCTGCTGATTTGCTACTATGCTACTGACCATTGGGGGAGCGATAGCAAGCAAGAGAGGTAGATATCAAGAGTCATAGATTGATAGATAGATAGATGGATGGATGGACGGCAAGGCAAGCATCTGATTGACAGTGGTCCGTGATCTGCTGTTATGCTACAATGCTACTGACCATTGGGGGAGCGATAGCAAGCAAGAGAGTTAGATATCAAGAGTCATAGATAGATAGATAGATTGATGGATGGATGGACGGCAAGGCAAGCATCTGATTGACAGTGGTCCGTGATCTGCTGTTATGCTACAATGCTACTGACCATTGGGGGAGCGATAGCAAGCAAGAGAGTTAGATATCAAGAGTCATAGATAGATAGATGGATGGATGGATGGACGGCAAGGCAAGCATCTGATTGACAGTGGTCCGTGATCTGCTGTTATGCTACTATGCTACTGACCATTGGGGGAGCGATAGCAAGCAAGAGAGTTAGATATCGAGAGTCATTGATAGATAGATAGATAGATGGATGGATGGATGGACGGCAAGGCAAGCATCTGATTGACAGTGGTCCGTGATCTGCTGTTATGCTACTATGCAACTGACCATTGGGGGAGCGATAGCAAGCAAGAGAGTTAGATATCAAGAGTCATAGATAGATAGATGGATGGATGGACGGCAAGGCAAGCATCTGATTGACAGTGGTCCGTGATCTGCTGTTATGCTACTATGCTACTGACCATTGGGGGAGCGATAGCAAGCAAGAGAGTTAGATATCGAGAGTCATAGATAGATAGATAGATAGATGGATGGACGGCAAGGCAAGCATCTGATTGACAGTGGTCCGTGATCTGCTGTTATGCTACTATGCTACTGACCATTGGGGGAGCGATAGCAAGCAAGAGAGTTAGATATCGAGAGTCATAGATAGATAGATAGATAGATGGATGGATGGACGGCAAGGCAAGCATCTGATTGACAGTGGTCCGTGATCTGCTGTTATGCTACTATGCTACTGACCATTGGGGGAGCGATAGCAAGCAAGAGAGTTAGATATCAAGAGTCATAGATAGATAGATAGATGGATGGATGGACGGCAAGGCAAGCATCTGATTGACAGTGGTCCGTGATCTGCTGTTATGCTACTATGCTACTGACCATTGGGGGAGCGATAGCAAGCAAGAGAGTTAGATATCGAGAGTCATGGATAGATAGATAGATAGATGGATGGACGGCAAGGCAAGCATCTGATTGACAGTGGTCCATGATCTGTTGTTATGCTACTATGCTACTGACCATTGGGGGAGCGATAGCAAGCAAGAGAGTTAGATATCGAGAGTCATAGATAGATAGATAGATAGATGGATGGATGGATGGACGGCAAGGCAAGCACCTGATTGACAGTGGTCCGTGATCTGCTGTTATGCTACTATGCTACTGACCATTGGGGGAGCGATAGCAAGCAAGAGAGTTAGATATCGAGAGTCATAGATAGATAGATAGATAGATGGATGGACGGCAAGGCAAGCATCTGATTGACAGTGGTCCGTGATCTGCTGTTATGCTACTATGCTACTGACCATTGGGGGAGCGATAGCAAGCAAGAGAGTTAGATATCGAGAGTCATTGATAGATAGATAGATACATGGATGGATGGATGGACGGCAAGGCAAGCATCTGATTGACAGTGGTCCGTGAACTGCTGTTATGCTACTATGCTACTGACCATTGGGGGAGCGATAGCAAGCAAGAGAGTTAGATATCGAGAGTCATAGATAGATAGATAGATAGATGGATGGATGGACGGCAAGGCAAGCATCTGATTGACAGTGGTCCGTGATCTGCTCTTATGCTACTATGCTACTGACCATTGGGGGAGCGATAGCAAGCAAGAGAGTTAGATATCGAGAGTCATAGATAGATAGATAGATAGATAGATAGATAGATAGATAGATGGATGGATGGACAGCAAGGCAAGCATCTGATTGACAGTGGTCCGTGATCTGCTGTTATGCTACTGACCATTGGGGGAGCGATAGCAAGCAAGAGAGTTAGATATCAATAGTCATAGATAGATAGATGGATGGATGGATGGACGGCAAGGCAAGCATCTGATTGACAGTGGTCCGTGATCTGCTGTTATGCTACTGACCATTGGGGGAGCGATAGCAAGCAAGAGAGTTAGATATCGAGAGTCATAGATAGATAGATAGATAGATGGATGGATGGACGGCAAGGCAAGCATCTGATTGACAGTGGTTCTTGATCTGCTGTAATGCTACTATGCTACTGACCATTGGGGGAGCGATAGCAAGCAAGAGAGTTAGATATCGAGAGTCATAGATAGATAGATAGATAGATGGATGGATGGACGGCAAGGCAAGCATCTGATTGACAGTGGTCCGTGATCTGCTGTTATGCTACTATGCTACTGACCATTGGGGGAGCGATCGCAAGCAAGAGAGTTAGATATCAAGAGTCATAGATAGATAGATAGATAGATGGATGGACGGCAAGGCAAGCATCTGATTGACAGTGGTCCGTGATCTGCTGTTATGCTACTATGCTACTGACCATTGGGGGAGCGATAGCAAGCAAGAGAGTTAGATATCGAGAGACATAGATACATAGATAGATAGATGGATGGATGGATGGACGGCAAGGCAAGCATCTGATTGACAGTGGTCTGTGATCTGCTGTTATGCAACTATGCTACTGACCATTGGGGGAGCGATAGCAAGGAAGAAATTTAGATATCGAGAGTCATAGATAGATGGATGGATGTATGGACGGCAAGGCAAGCATCTGATTGACAGTGGTCCGTGATCTGCTGTTATGCTACAATGCTACTGACCATTGGGGGAGCGATAGCAAGCAAGAGAGTTAGATATCGAGAGTCATAGATAGATAGATAGATAGATAGATGGATGGATGGACGGCAAGGCAAGCATCTGATTGACAGTGGTTCTTGATCTGCTGTTATGCTACTATGCTACTGACCATTGGGGGAGCGATAGCAAGCAAGAGAGTTAGATATCGAGAGTCATAGATAGATAGATAGATAGATAGATGGATGGATGGATGGACGGCAAGGCAAGCACCTGATTGACAGTGGTCCGTGATCCTAACCGTAACCCTAACCCTAACCCCTAACCCCTAACCCCTAACCCTAACCCTAAAATATAATTAGCCCACAATTTAACTAGGCACTCAAACCAACCTCTAAACCCAATCCCTAAACCTAACCATTATTCAAATGTAACCCTCAATCCTATCCCCAATAATCAATTTCACAACTTATCCTTAAATTTATTCCCCATAACTTATTTACCCCCCAAAACAAAACCCAGACTCCCTTAAAAACCTAGGTAATAGACTTCCAGACTCTATAATTAAATTTTAATCCCAATTCCATACATTCCCCTTACTTTTAAGACGTATTCTTGTACATACAAACTTCACATCATTCAATTACACCACATCTCATCCCACTGAATTACCTTAACAAAACAGACTATAGAACGAATACTTTCGGATGCATCTTTTAAGGACACAACAATAGCCTCAACACCTGTGAGTGCCAGTGCACTTGAGGATGTCAGAGGAACCAAAGGTTTGATTCACCTGACAACCTCAATAACCTATTTTTTTAAACCTAACCCTAACCCTAACCCTAACCCTAATGACCTGTGGCCCCATGCCATGCAGAAGTCCACAGCTATGCGTGTCAGCATGCCCTGCTCCTCATCCCCAATGTGCCACTTGTAAGAACTGTGTAAAAAGCGACAGAGAACGTGATCAGCAAAGAAACACAATTCTCCTGAGAACGACAATCATCGTGCCGATCGTAATCTCAGTGCATACCTGGATGCCCAACAAGCCAAGCCAGTGGTTCCCAAGCGTTGTAATGCCACCGCACACTTTGCTGAGACCAAAAACCTTCGCGGCGCACCAACTTGAAAAAAAATGAGGATTTACTAGGTATTGTCTCACCTGAATGGCAACAGGGTGCTAAAACTATTATGACACATTGCACATTGCATGTTAAAGTATGTCAGTAAGGGAGTAATTAAAAGGGCAAATGTATGAAGTGCAAGGAGTGACCTTTAGTGGTTAGGTAAAAAAGTAGACAGACAAACTAAATAATTACTTGATACAAATCATTTATTTAGTGCAGACAGACCAAGACCAGACACAATAAACTATTCGCAGTAAATATAAATTCACAGCGAAATAGGTTCAGTTCACAATATCCTATAACAAGCTCTATTCAACGAAACGGTTAAACGTTACAAAGGGCATTACAATTGTTGAAAAACAATAGCACACGGATCAAACATGCTATCCCCGCCGTTTTATTCGATTTGATTAGACGTTTCGCGACCGAAATGTTTTGTGTTCGGACTGAACGCACACCTGAGCCGAGCACGATCACAATACATATCCACAGTAAATCTATGCAGTATCATATTGTAATCGTTTCGGTTTGTTATCAACCCTTCCGGATCCAAAACCAGGAGTCAGACACCCTTTTCGGTGGACACGCTGTTGACTTCTCACAAGCACCATCCGCCTTCACAAAGGCAGCGCTAGCAGTGGAAAGAACGAAGAACTGCAGGAGAAACGCCGGGGCTATTTAGAGCCCGATTATTCATCAAAGAGGGGGGAAACCAAAGCCAAATGAGACTTAGAGGAACAGGAGACATCCAACAACAGTACACAACGGTACAGTACACAATCAATACATAACAATTAACAGGCCCTCAATTCACTCTTTACAGTCCTTTCTCTTATCTCCCAGCAGCCCCTACGGAGATGGCCGCATATTAATCGAGAGGGGTGGTGCTGCCTCTCCATCTCCGTTACAGTATCAAAAAAATAAGCCTACCAAAAGGGCAAGAACAAACACATTGAATAATATTGATAAAATAGATTTCGTTCACCAGTCCAACTTAGAAAAAGGACAAGCAGAGTGCAAGATAAAAAGGAATTCACCATCTGTCCCTTTCATCAATTGCCTTTCAGTACCACTGATAGCACTGCAACTCAGTGTAGGTGTGCGTTCAGTCCGGCAAACACAACATTTCAGTTATGAAACGCTTTCTACAGGTGATGTATAAATGTAACATTTTCACAAATTTGAATAAGTTTGATTTGATACAAGATTCATGAAGTTGACCTAACGAAATGACATAATATTTTTGAGGGGATAAAAATCTCAAGACACAATTGGGTAGTCCTCAAGGCACACGGGTTGAAAACCACTGAGCCAAGCCACGGTGCTTCTTGCATTTGCACGGCCACTGAGACTGTCAGGGGAAGGTGGTGAGAGGCTTCCCTTCGATAGCTCAGTTGGTAGAGCGGAGGACTGTAGGTTTCAGGCAGCGGGCATCCTTAGGTCGCTGGTTCAATTCCGGCTCGAAGGAAGCCGTGCTTATGGTTTGACGTCGGTTTTGGACGAGCTCCCAAATGTCAAGCCGTTGGAATTGCATGAGGACAAGGAGAAAACCCCGGAAATTCGGATTTGTAGTCGAGAACTCGCATTGCCCAAACATCTCATATGCATGTGACCCTTTTCACCCTGAGCCCAGGGTGTCTGCTGAGAAAGAAGTAGTGAGAAATGACAATCGGTCGTCTGCACGCCTCCCCCCCCCCCCCAAAAAAAAAAAAAAGGAAAAAACGGCGGGAAAATTCGCCCGCATCGAAAGGGGTCGATAGATCCGCTGCGACGCAGGAGTGCGAGAGGGAGAGCTGCCGCAGTGCGACAAACCGCCCGCGACGCAAGCACCAGATGTCCGCGATGCCAAGGGGAACCGGCGCGCTGCGGAGAACCTGACCAAAATATGGAACGCTTCAAGAATTTGCGTGTCATCCTTGCGCCCAGATAGGCTGAATGTGCTCTGTATCGACATACTAAAATGTAACCAATGGGAACGACTGCTTTTTCTAAAATTCCACTGAAATTGGCAGCCTCAGCCTGCATGGATTGCTTACAATTGCCGCTGGAACAACCCCCGATTTCCCACGCCACTCAATGTGTTTTCTTTCAGCTGGTTGGCTACATGACCCGGAGAGGCGGGCTTTGCGGGTGGACTTCTAATAGTAAATACGTGTTTTGTCAGACGTTGCCTAGGGAGTGAAAAGAATCTTTGAGACTTACAGACAGACATACAGACAGACATCAATATCTCTCTCTCTGTCTCTATCTATATATATATATTCTATCAATCTAGCTTTATCTTTATCTATCGATCTATTTTTCTATCTATGCCTCCCTCCATCCCTCCCTCCCTCCCTCCTTCTTTCCTTCCTTCCTTCCTTCCTTCCTATTATTTTATTTTTTGCTATCGATCCACGTAAGTAAGCATTTTCTTAATTGATCAATCGGTCTGTCGATTAATGTGTTAATACGATCTGTTTATATGACCTGCTGTGTTTGCGGTGTTATTTCATGCTTTTTATACATTTGATAATAACCCTGGTGTTTTGTGTAAGGTATGTGTCTTCTATACTGTTGAGAGAGAAGTGTTTTGAACCGTAAAAAAGTCAAAGATACGTTTCACTGCGTCACATAATGATAAGAATAAGAATAGTATTAATAATAATGATTATTATTATTATTATTATTATTATTATTATTATTATTATTATTATTATTATTCCATCCATCCATCCATCCATCCATTCATTTTCGAAACTGCTTATCCTGGTGAGGGTCGTGGGGAAGCCGGAGACGATATTATTATTATTATTATTATTATTAGTCATTGTGTCACATCATCATCATAATAGTATTAATAATGGTATTAAAATACTATTTAGTAGTAGTAGTATGTGCTGCATTGAAACATAAAACAGAAAAAATCGTGTAGCGTTTCACTGCGTCACATCATCATCATCATAATAATAGTAATAATAATGAGGATGATGATAATAGTACTAGTACGAATCATAATACGAATAATTGTAGCAGTGATACAAGGTATATGATGAATTATAACATATCTTGTATTATTTGTTGTCATTTAATTGAAAGTATTGTTATTTTTTAATATTATTATTATTATTATTATTATTATTATTATTATTATTATTACTATTATTATTACTATTCATAATAATAATAAAACATACTAATTGTAATGATCTCCTTATTCAATATTGTTTGTCAGTGACTTCCTGACTATTTGTACCTGCTGTACAGGAACATGAAGGCCACCCCACAGTTCAGCTCCCTGCTGGTCCTGCAAGCCACAACTGAAGCTAAAAGCGTCGCGTCTGCCACCAAGTCCTCCAGCGATCCATTTGTCCCCCTCACACCTCTTGAGTCCGGAAGGATGCTGTGGCCCGCATCCTGTCTCAGGGGGGTGACCCCGGGAATGCCAAACTGGTACTCAGCCAGAGTACCCTGCAGTTTGGCAGGTACCGGGGTCAGACATTCAAGTGGATCCTGGAGAACGACGGTGGGTACGCCGTGTCTCTCGTGGCCGCTCATCAGAAGGAGCGGGAGATGGACATGTCTGACACGGTGTACATGGCCAACAAGGACGCGCTGGCCAGCTACGCCTGTGGCTTCCCAAAAGTCACCATCGCTGTGGGTGACCGGAGGGCCAGGAATGCCACCCGCGCCATGGCGTCCCAGAGTGGCCGGGAGGACCAGCAGGTGGTGGGCTTCAGGGCCCACAAGGGCCAGACCTGGCAGGAGCTCTACGAGGCCACAGACAAGGAGAGGAGAGGGTGTGTATTAATCTATTCTAATAACTATTGCCTACTCTAGTTTATGTATGTTTCAGGGAATTAAGAGCACCCTGGCCTGCAGTTGTATAGTCAGTGTAGTTGTAGTTAGACAGAGAACCTGGGTTTATTACAGGTATGTGAGATGGATAAGGAGGCAGACTCCCCAGCCCGGAACGCAGATGGCCAAATTCCTGGCATACATCCTGCGGCGGGACAGGGAGTCACAGGCCCAGAAGCCAGCAGCACAGCCTGCCTCCTCCCAGCCCACACCCTCGGTGCCTGCACCCTGCCAGCCTCCCAGGACGAGTGCCTCGCAGTCGACTCCCACCTTCTCCTCGTCTGCCACCAAGTCCAGAGCTCCAGTGGCAAAAGGTTCATTTTGTGGAAGTGTGTGATTTGAGCAATTAGAATTAATTGTAGTTTATTAAGGCAGCAATTAGGTAAACAGTTATACCAGGGCTATCACACAATTTAAAGTTCACACTTAAAACAGACCGACGGCAAACACACGATAATCGCACACATTTTGTGATTTCAAAAACAAAATACACCAGTTACCATGACCCCTGTACCAAATGCCCACCGTTACAGCGCACGTTTACTCCTCCTTCCAACGGTGTCCAGGAAGGAGCGCCCGTCACTGGCCTTCAGCAACGATGCACTCACTGACGCTGAGCTGCTGGCAGCTGTGGAGGACATGGCCCCCCCACGTAAGTCTTCACGCAGCTGTTACAAATATCAGCCTATTTCAATACATGTCTAAATGTCAGTCATTTCAGGTTCAAGATGGAGTTCTTGCCATTTGGCACAAACTAACTTGTATTGTTGTATTTTGTTAGCTTAAGATGGATGGATCTCCCAGTGTAAGGTAAGTGAGATGGACCCGGGGTCCACACGGTGCTTTGGCTACATATCGCTTTACAGTCACCTCGTCTGCCCTGCCTCGACACCCCCAAGTATCTGTGACCCCTGGCTTTATGCGCTGAGCTGCATGTTTGCTATGCGTTGCATCCTCACCGTGTGTGCTGTGCATGTGGAGTGGCACGCTGTGATATAGTGTAGTGGCATGGCGTGATGTAGTGGCATGGTGTGATATGATGTAGTGGCACAGTAACATGGTTGATTGAATGATAAGGCTTCATAGACCTAGTCACCTTGGAATTAACATAGATTTGGATAATTTCACCATTAGTTACATCTCTGTTGTTGCGAGATTTTGAATCTCCCGTTTTATCTCTAGTGTCTTCAGTGCAGGAGCCGGGGGCAGCGGCCATGGCTAGCTCAGCTCAGCAGCCGACACCGCTCGGTTCAGCGGAGCAGCCTGGTGGGGGTAAGAGTGGTGTGTGTGTGTGTGTGTGTGTGAGTGTGTCTTTGTGTGTTTGTTAAATCTGGGTGCAGTATCCGTAGTGTCCTGGCAACTCCTGTCACTGTCTGTCTGTCTGTCTGTCTGTCTGTCCCTGTGTTTCTGCAGGTCCTGCTTCCTGAGGGCTGGAAGCAGACGCTGCCCGCTGAGCAGCTGCAGTGGGTCTCCAAGGCCCTGTTCACTAGGAGCAGGTTTGGGAAGCTGGAGCTGACCTCGGACCTGCGTCTGTGGTTGTTCCCTCCCTAGCCCTGCCCAGTGTATCGGCAGCCCCCGGCCTCTCCCAGCCTGCACTTCGCTCGGCCGCTGTTCCTGTGGATGCCCTACCGCATTTGGGCTGTGAAGCTCACCTGCATCCAGCCCCAGTGTGAGGGACACAGGCTCAAAGAAGTACGCAGGCTGGTCCGGAGATGTGCTGCAGCAGCTGGATGTGGCTCATCGGAGCCAGTTCCCGGCCATCCTCACCTACCCGTATGGAGACAATTCACCACACAGCATCTGTGCTTTCCCTCCCCCCCTCCCTCTCTGCTGAAATGTTTCCTGAACTCTAACTGCTGTACTGCTGTGTCTTGGGCAGGCTGTCCTGCGACTACACGGTGCTGAGTCTCATGAGGGAGCACACCCTGGGGAACAGCGCCACCCGGCTGTGCAAACAGCTGCAGGAGCAGCACAGCGAGGCGTGGCAGCGTAAAAACCCTGCGGTACCTCGCAGACTGCGAGCCCTTTGTGACCTCTGCACCTGTAGTCCCGAGCTTCCGGCCACCGCCACCCATGCCACCGGTGCCTGGACCCAAGTGGCTGCTGGCAGTGTATGACCTCGACGTGCTAGGGCAGCTGGCCGAGGTAAAGGCCCAGGTCACGTCTGTGTTCGGGTCCATTTTAAAACTGGACTCGACAAAGAAGGTGAGTATCGTCAGTCAGATTTTTTGTGCTGCGGTCTCAGCGGCCACTTGGTGCATCGTGGTGCCGCTCAGCTGAATGCATTACAATTAAAGACCTAATAACTTAATGTGTCTCATACATTTTTCAGTTGACCAGGAAGCTCGCAGGAGCAGCCACTGGCACGGCAGCGTGGGCCACCAACGTCGGCAATGAGTTCGGGCAGGTCCTGAACTCGGTGCTAACATGCGGAGAGGGTGAGGGGCTGCAGCCCATGGCTGCTGGGCTGGTGGAGTGGTACCGCTTGGCCGGAGAGGCTCCCCCTCAGATCCTGTATGTGGACTGGGACTGCTGCTCTGTGGCTGGACGGTCGAAGGTGGCCGGGGGGCACAGGATACGGAGCGGCTCATCCAGGAGCTGCTGGACATTTTTGACAGCAGGAGGGGGCTGGACACCATGGGCGTGCCGCTGCTGGACCACAAGCAGATCCAGGCCATCTGGAAGACACAGCGGCCCCACCTCGCCTGCATTCAGGACCCCGAGGGGGTGCAGCTGTATACCCAGACAGGGCAGCTGCGGAAGGGGGGTGTGCTGCTGCCAGTATACCGCTGCGCCTGTGGATCGATCTCCTTGGAGTCTTTCCACCTCCACCTGGCCCTTTTCATCCCAGGTTAGTGCCAGCTGCACCGCAAATAAAGACGCCAGATTCTATTATGCTTTTTGAACCCAGTGGATCAGTAGACTAGTTTTTTTTTCTGTAATTGTTACAGTACGTGTATATTTATATACTATGGCTTTGTGAAGAGTATATTTTGAACTGTATTGAAGTGTGTGTTTCTGTTTCCTCCTGCTCTGCTCAGGCACCAGTGCCAGCGATGTGCACTTCCTGGCATTTCTGCTGGAGGGCCTGGTGAGGTGGAACGCGGACCGTGCAGTGGCGGCCATGGAGGATGCTGGCAAGCTTCTGTGCTCCTACAGTGGCTCCTTGCAGAACGCCCTGGGCAACCTGAGCCAGAAGGTGCTGGCCAGGGACCTGTCGGAGGGGTTCGTGAAGTCAGGCGTGTACACGCGTCAGTGAGCGTGTCAGTGTGGGGGGTTGATTTGTAAGGTGCTCTTTAGCAGTGTTATGAAAATAATAAAAGCGGTGAACCCATGCTTCTGTTATGATTGTGTTGAAGGGGAGCTCATTGGGATCAAGTACCTGTACTCACAGACAGGGAAAGAGCTCCAACGTGTGCACAGCGACCCCAACGTCCCGGACGAGGCAGCTGGCCAAGACTCAGACAGGAAGGAGAGTGACGACGAGGGCTTTGAGGAAGACGATGACCCCACCATCTCCAACCCCTTCGCCCCGTCTGCTGCCCGACTGCCCCCGTCTCCTGTGCGGTCAAAGGCCCGACTGCCCCCGTCTCCTGCGCGGTCAATGGCCCGACTGCCCCCGTCTCCCGAGATGGAGCCCCCCTGCGCTGCAGGAGACGCCCCCCCGTTGCTAATCCCGAGGTGAGGAGGCAGTGATGGCGCTCAGCTCGTCTCTTACATTGTAGTGCACAAAACCCTGGAATGATAGCTATTGCCAGAACATGGTCCTGTAACTGACTGTCGTCTGTATCCTGTTGTTTCAGGAATCGTGCGGCCCTGATGGCGTTCCTGGGCTCCAGCACGTCCAGCAGTTGGCCAGCTGTCTGGTGGACCTGAGAGCCCAGGCATTCCTGACCAATCGCCAGGTGGCGGAGCTGGTACACCTGTGGCAGCAGCTCCCCGAGGGAGACAAGCAGCGCCTCTTGTACCCGTCCCGTCACAAGGACAGGCTGACTCAGGGGCGCTTCAAAGCTGGGAGGAGGTCTTCAGTCGCTCCGGGAGTGGACAGCTTGAAGAGGTGTGATATAAAGACACATTTTAAATCACTGCCGAGAAGCAGATGAATACGAGTATGTGCCTGTAAGTAGTGACTATGAGGTGTGAAGGATGCTTCCTAACACAGATCTCTTACCTGGTTGCAGGTGCATGGTGGGCGAGAACACGGGGCCAGCCCAGTGGCCGGACGCGAGCCGCTTGGTAGAGGCCATCTGACACCAAGCTCAAGCATTTTCCTTACCTCCTCTGTGATAGCGACCTTCCCTGGGCAGGGTTGCTGTTCCCAGTTTTCTTTTGTGATGTTGAGGAGGCCTCGCGATCTGTGGGAAAAAAAAAGCTCAAAAGGTGAAAAACCTGTGGAAGATTGGGGTACTTCCCAGATGGTGAATATGAGAAAAGGGAGCAGTTGATCCCAGTTACGCCCATCCCTTTCCATCGTCCTCCTCAGCATGCTTTTTAACGTTTTGTTAAACCGCTCCACTAGACCGTCCGTCTGTTGATGGTAAACAGAAGTGTGAAGACTTAATTCGGAGAAGATGGCACACATCTTTCATTACCTTGGACATGAACGGTGTACCAAAATTTCTTTGGGCAGCCCGACTCTGGAAAACATTTGGATTAGCTCTTGGGCTATATTTTTTGTGGTGGCATACGCAAAGGCATGGCCTCAGAGTACCTTTTGGCATAGTCCACTACCACCAGGATGTGCTGGAAACCTTTGGCCGACTTGGGTAAAGGTCCAATTAAATCCATGCCTATTCTCTCAAAAGGCATGCCTATTACCGGAATTGGTATGAGAGGGTTGCGGAACGATGGCATGGGGGCCGTACGCTGGCATTCTGGACAGCTTTGACAGTAACGTATAACCTCAGCATATACCTCTGGCCAAAAGAATCTTTGCAGCAGCCTCTCCAGGGTTTTCGCTCTTCCCAGGTGTCCCCCAAGCAGGTGGCTATGGGAGAGATTCAGAACAGTGTGCCTGAAAGGGGTGGGTACAAGGAGCTGTGCATAGACAACATTATTTTTCTTTGTCATTTGATACAACAGGTTAGGGCGCATGGCGAAATGAGGATATGAAAGTGGTCGGGTGGGGTCCACAGCCGTCCCATTTATTACCTGCACATTCCGCCGGGCGTTTTGAAGGGTAAGGTCTTCCATCTGGGCAGTCCCAAATCTCCCACAGTACTGGGTCAGATCTGGTGGAAATCACGCATCGTCCTTTCGGTGTGTAGATCCTCATTTGGGCAAAGGGGTATCTTTTCATGTCCCCATGTATGCAGGTGATTGAAATAGGAGCAAGCCGCTTCCTCTGGGTTTTGGGCATGATGTCAGGGATCACCAAGGTGACCATGCTACCTGAATCCAGCAGGGCATCAACTCTGCGGCCCCCTATGTTGACCGGGCTGAGACGGGGAGGTTCATTACTGGAACTCCCATGGGTGGATCTCACATGACCGGGTTTGGTGGAGGCCATGCCCACCTGCATGGGTTCCTCTCTCTTGGGGCAGTTCCATGATACATGTCCTTTGTCCCCACAGATGAAACATTCCTGTCCATCTCTGTCCACTAGTCCCCTGGGGTTCTGGGTGGGTGTTGCTTCCCTGGCGCTGGTGATCGCTCCTGGTCATCCAGTTTAGGGGCGGGGGCTGGGGTTCTTCTTCTCCCCAGGTTTCTCAATCCTCTGGCTTCAACAGTTCGTTTGAGGTGTGACATCGCTCCACCAAGTCCACAACCGCATCAGCTGTGGTAGGGCTGCACTGGCGGATTATTTTTTTGAGTTCATAAGGCAGTCCCCTAATGAACCGGTCCACCACGGTTCGTTCCACCATAGCCCCCAGGTTGAGGCTAGCCGGTTCTAACCATTTCTTGGCCAAGTGGTCAAACATTTGCGATCGAGGTGCTTGCTCAGTTTGAAATGTCCAAGCATGAAACCGCTGAGCCCGTAACGCTGGGGTGACCCCTATCCGAGCAAGAATTTCTCTTTAATTTCTTATAGTCATTGGCATCAGCAGCCTCCAAGTCGCAGCAGGCTTTTTGTGCTTCCCCACAGAGGAACGGTGCAAGGATTCCGGCCCACTTGTCCTCCGTCCAGCCTTCACGCTCAGCCGTCCGCTCGAACGTCTTCAGGAAGGCTTCCACGTCATCAGCCAGAGTTATTTTTTTGGAGGGATCGTGTAGCAACGATGGGGACTGAGGCTGCTTGGAAGTTGACCTTGGCAACAGCTAGTTCAGCAGACATCATCTGCATGTCCAGCTCCATCTTCTGCTGACATCTTTGTTGTTCTTCCAACAGGAGGCGGTTGGTCTCCTGTTGAGCCTGATTGGCAGTAACAAGTTGTTTCAGCAGATCGTCCATGTTCTCCTTTCTGGTTCTATGTTGTGAAATCTGAACCTGCCTGCATTCTTCACCACTGTAACGAGGTGCGGGGTTGGGTTACTGCAGCCAAATGATTTCAGTCGGGGAATAAATGTCAAAACACAAGACAAACCAAGGAAGAGGATAATAAAGCCCACGCTGTTGGTTTATTTTAGTTCTGTCGTGGATATTGAAACTTGAAAACAAAAACCTAGCTCTTTGTACAGAGCACTTTCTGTAGCAGGAATGGTCTGCTACACAAAAACAAAATCCCTGACTAGCCTTGGAAAGCTAAGCGGTTTCCCAGGGTTAACAAAACAAAGACAGACAAACTAAACAGTCTTGAGGGGTTAGGTAGTCTCGTGGTCAAAAAGGGTTTCACGGGTCTTCACCAGGGTCGTAGTCTTCCAAAACAATCCAAACGCCTTTCAAGGTCCTCAGCCAGTCCAACTTGTCATCTAGTTTCCAATCCAGTTACTTTGTCCTTTCTTTTGCTCCTCTGTTCACCCTCCTTGTCTTTCCGTCCACCCCCCCCCCACTTCTAAGACAAAGAAGAAACCACAGTGTGAGTTTAAATAGTCTGTACTGATCAGCCACACCTGCTTGCAGTCTGGGTGATTTGTAATCAAAGGCAGGTGCGGCTGTTCTGCTGCCTCGCCAGTGTTTTTCCATTGGGCTGTCCATGGTCCTGATCCATGGAGTGTCTGGCTCTGCTGTCCATGGTCCTGTCTATGGCAAAAGAGAGCATTAGGGCAGGCACATAGCGGTGATCGAAGACCCGCCCCCTCAACTCGTTACAATGTATAAGAACATAAGAAAGTTTACAAACGAGAGGAGGCCATTCGACCCATCATGCTCATTTGGTGTCCATTAATAACTAAGTGATCCAAGGATCCTATCCAGTCTGTTTTTGAATATTCCCAAACTTTCATCTTCTACCACATTGCTGGGGAGTTTGTTCAGATTGTGACGCCTCTCTGTGTGAAGAAGTGTCTTGAATGCCTTGGGGCCTCCTTGCTTTCCTCTGAATTGCCTCTATAGCAGCGATATCTTTCTTGAAGTGTGGAGCCCAGAACTGTACACAGTATTCCAGATGAGCTCTAACTAGTGCATTGTACAGTCTCAACATTACTGCCCTTGTTCTCAATTCTACACTTTTGACAATATACCCTAACATTCTGTTTGCCTTTTTTATTGCTTCCACAGATTGCTTGGATGGAGAAAGTGAGGAGTCCACATAGACTCCTAGGTCTTTCTCATGCATTACTTCTATTCCTCCCATAGAGTAATTATAGTGGACATTTTTGTTACCTGTATGTATTACCTTGCACTTGTCCACATTGAGTTTCATCTGCCAGGTGTCGGCCCACAACTGAATATTATCTAAGTCCCTTTGAATAGTCTGTGCTGCCGAGATTGTATCTGCTGAGCCACCTATTTTAGTATCATCTGCAAATTTGACAAGTTTGCTAACTATCCCAGAGTCCAGATCATTAATATAGATTAGAAAAAGCACAGGCCCTAGTACTGATCACCGTGGAACTCCACTAACAACCTCACTCCAGTTAGAAGCAACTCCTCTAATCGACACCCTCTGCTTCCTATACATCAACCAGTTCATAATCCATCTACTTACATTACCCTGAATGCCTACAGCTTCCAATTTGAGGCTCAGTCTTTGGTATGGAACCTTATCAAATGCTTTTTGAAAATCTAAGTATATCATATCATATGCTTTCACATGATCCACAGCTGCAGTTGCATGTTCAAAAAATTCTAATAAATTAGTATAACATGATCTGCCTCGTCTAAACCCATGTTGACTATCTCCAAGAATATGGTTTTCATTAAGATGCTCCTCTATTTTCTGTGTAATCATTTTTTCCAATATTTTACAGGTGATGCAGGTGAGACTGATTGGTCTGTAATTTCCTGGCTCAGTTTTGTCCCCTTTCTTGTGGATTGGTATGACGTTTGCTGTCTTCCAGTCAGTTGGCACATCCCCTGTTTGAAGTGTCATTTGGAATATTTGAGTTAGAGGCCTATAAATAATTTCCCTAATTTCTTTAAGTACTGTTGGAAATATACCATCTGGCCCAGGTGATTTGTTTGTTTTTAATTCTGCTAGTCCCTTTAGTACCTCCTCATCCTTTACCCTAATCTCTCTTAGGATTTGACTGGACTGGTTGTTAACCTGTGGCATGTTATCTGTTTTTTTCCTTTGTAAAAATCTCTGTGAAAAACTCATTTAGAACATTTGCCACATCTTGTTCATTTTCCAAGATACTTCAATTTTTGCCCTTTATCTGTTTCACTTCCTACTTTATTGACCTCTTGCTGTGGCAGTATTGAAAAGCTCTTTGCATTAGTTTTAGTTCCAAGAGCTATGTTTCTTTCTATTTCCCTATTTGCTTTCCTGACCCCTTTCTTAAGGTCTCCTTGCAGCTCAACATATTCTATGTATTTTGTTTAATCTCCGTCCCTTTTGTATGTGCTATACAACATTGTTTTTCTCTTGATATTTTTTTGCATACCTCTATTAAACCATTTTGACCAATGTTCTTTGGTCCTCAATTTGCTAAGTTTTGGTACATAGACTCGTTCAACTTCCTACCCATGAAATTGAGCGGCCACTTTTTTAACATGGTCGAAACACAGAATTATAGAGGACCCTACCCAGCACCCAGTTATTACGGGGTTGAAACCAAGCAATCAATTAATCAGATTCCAAACTCTCCACCATGGCCAAGACCAAAGAGCTGTCCAAGGATGTCAGGGACAAGATTGTAGACCTACACAAGGCTGGAATGGGCTAAAAGACCATCGCCAAGCAGCTTGGTGAGAAGGTGACAACAGTTGGTGCAATTATTCGCAAATGGAAGAAACACAAAATAACTGTCAGTGTCCCTCGGTCTGGGGCTCCATGCAAGATCTCACCTCGTGGAGTTTCAATGATCATGAGAACGGTGAGGAATAACCATAGTCACCTAGAAAACAATTGGTAACACACTATACCGTGAAGGACTGAAATCCTGCAGCACCTGCAAGGTCCCCCTGCTCAAGAAAGCACATGTACAGGCCCATCTGAAGTTTCCCAATGAACATCTGAATGATTCAGAAGAGAACTGGGTGAAAGTGTTGTGGTCAGATGAGACCAAAATCGAGCGCTTTGGCATCAACTCAACTCGCCGTGTTTGGAGGAGGAGGAATGACCCCAAGAAAACCATCCCCCACCGTCAAACATGGAGGTGGAAACATTATGCTTTGGGGGTGTTTTTCTGCTAAGGGGACAGGACAACTGCACCGCATCAAAGGGACGATGGACGGGGCCATGTAACGTCAAATCTTGGGTGAGAACCTCCTTCCCTCAGCCAGGGCATTGGAAATGGGTCATGGATGGGTATTCCAGCATGACATTGACCCAAAACACACAGCCAAGGCAACAAAGGAGTGGTTCAAGAAGAAGCACATTAAGGTCCTGGCGTGGCCTAGCCAGTCTCCAGACCTTAATCCCATAGACAATCTGTGGAGGGAGCTGAAGGTTCGAGTTGCCAAACGTCAGCCTCGAAACCTTAATGACTTGGAGAGGATCTGCAAAGAGGATTGGGACAAAATCCCTCCTGAGATGTGTGCAAACCTGATGGCCAACTACAAGAAACGTCTGACCTCTGTGATTGCCAACAAGGGTTTTGCCACCACGTACTAAGTCGAAGGGGTCAAATACTTATTTCCCTCATTAACATGCAAATCAATGTATAACTTTTTTGAAATGCGTTTTTCTGGATTTTTTTGTTGTTATTCTGTCTCTCACTGTTAAAATACACCTACCATTAAAATTATAGACTTATAATTTCTTTGTCATTTCTTTTTTCTTTGTTGTGTGCAGGTGGGTTCCTCTTATCCCCTTACATCAGCCACTTGGGGTCGTAACATAATTGGGGGCTCGTCCGGGAGTTATATTCTTTCCCGTAGTTGCATGCAAATAGTGGTAGTGTTTGTGTGGGTGTTGTGCTGTGCAGGTGGTTTGTTTATATTATTGGTATTGGTTTTTGTGGTGTATTTTGTCACAATTATGGCCAGTTTTGATTTAAGTACTTTTCTGAGTGTCCCGTCTCTGGATCAGCTTGATGTGTGTCGCAAGGCTGATTTATATGCTTTAGCGGATCACTTCTGTTTCACAGTTTCGAGGAACATTGTTAAAGCTCAGCTTAGACAGATCGTCATGGATAAGTTGGTGGAAGGACAAGTGCTCGTTGTGCCTCCGGTGTTGCCTGATCCTGCCCGTGTCCCTGATCCTGCCCCTGCCCCAGTCACCCCGGTGATGCGCACGGCGGCCCCGGCAGTGCGGCCCGTGCCCGGTCTGAAGGAGAGTGTGGGCAGCGCGGAGGCCGCCAATACGGGTGCGGATGCGGAGGCAACAAAACCAGAACCTGGTCACACGTTCTCTACAGCCAGGTGACCAGGTTCTGGTTTTGTTGCATATTCCAGGGTCCTCCCTCTCTGCCCGGTTTTCAGGTCCATACCTGGTTGATAAAAAGTTAAGTGACACTGATTATGTGATTCGAACTCCCGACCGCAGACGCCAGTCTCGAGTGTTCCACATTAACATGTTAAAGTTATATCACTCGAGACTGACCCCTCCAGTAAAGTCGTCAGAGAAGATTGCAGAGCCCGATGTCTGCTCTGCTGTCCCAGCCTCTGTGGTTGACACTATGGAGGTTAGTTTTGGTGATGAGGATGGCTTGGTATTGCGAAACACTCCTCAGCAGTGAGCTCGGTTGCTTAATTCTGAAATGTTGCTGGTTTTCCCTTCCCAATTAGCCCATCTACCTAGTGAACAAAGAGAGGACATTATGGAATTAATCCAGGACTTCCCCTGTCTTTTCGGTGATGTCCCCACTCGCACTACAGTTTTGGAACACAATTTAAACGTGGGAAATGCTGCTCCTATTAAACAACATGCCTATCACATTAATTCTACCAAAAGGGACATCATGAAACAGGAGGTAGCATATCTGCTAGAAAATGGCCTTGCTACGCCGAGTTCTAGTCCCTGGAGTTCCCCTTGTATTTTGGTCCCTAAACCCAACGGTACCTACCAATTTTGTACGGATTACCGGAAGGTGAATGCTGTGACTGTCCCAGATTCATTCCCGTTACCAAGATTAGATGATTGCATAGATAAGGTTGGCTCCGCCATCTTTGTCAGTAAGCTGGATCTCCTGAAAGGTTACTGGCAAGTACCATTAACCCCTCGTGACCCCAGATAACTTTCTGCAGTACTCTGTCATGCCCTTCGGCATGCGCAACGCTCCTGCCACTTTTCAGCATTTGGTGAATTTAATCTTGTCTGACGTTCCACACTGTGATGCATATCTGGATGACTTAGTTGTTTATTCATCCGACTGGTCGTCTCATATCATGACGTTACGAGCTGTATTTGAGCGTTTAGCACAGGCGTCATTAACACTCAACCTGGCTAAATGTGAATTTGGAAAAGCTACGGTTTCCTACCTTGGCAAACAGGTTGGCCACGGTCAGGTGCGTCCACTGGATGCCAAGGTATCTGCTATTGTCTCCTTCCCCATGCCCACGACCCGGTGCGAATTGCAGCGTTTTCTAGGCATGGCGGGCTACTATCGTAGTTTTTGTAGAAACTTTTCTGCGGTAGTCGCTCCACTCACCAGTCTCCTTAGTCCCTCGTCTGCATTTGTTTGGTCCGATGAATGCCAGGATGTTTTTGAGCAGGCTAAAGCACTCCTGTGCAGTACTCCTGTTCTCGCTGCCCCTGACTTTGGACGTCCTTTCAAGTTGGAGGTGGATGCGAGTGCTCGAGGTGCGGCTGCTGTCCTGTTACAGGGGGGTGGTGATGGTGTTGATCACCCTGTGTGTTATTTCTCACAGAAATTCAATAAGTGCCAAGTCAATTACTCCACAATCAAGCAGGAAGAATTAGCATTATTATTAGCATTGCAGTTATTTGAAGTTTATATTGGTTCCAGTGCTCTGCCGATTGTTGTATACACTGATCGTTACGTGCGTGTGCTCTGTGTCTGTTCTCCTCCTATCCCTATTGTACGCAGGTGTCCCGCTGTGATTGGCTCTCGTCCCCGTCACTCAACTCCGCTGTTCCGTGCTGTTCCTGTCCAATCAGATGTCTCCAACTACTGCTTAAATACCCCGTCATTCCTCCATTATGAGAGACTACCGATTGCAATGCCATTTCGTGTTGCTACCCTGTCTGTTTGTTTAAAATACCTTTGTGATTGATTGTTTTTCCTTGTGTAAATATCCACTGTTTCTTCTCTGTTTTGTTTCCGTTTACATTGTATTCTGTATTGTGCTCTGTTCAGGGGAGAACGGGTAGATAGGTGAGATACCCATGGGTTTACACGGTTACACGTAGGGATGTATGTTGTCTAGCACATTAGGTATTTAGGTAGGGGCGGTGATCACCCCTCTGTACTAGTTGTTAGGTTTAGATAGTTTAGTTAGTGTAGCTAGTTAGGGTCATCCTACAAGTCAGGTAGTGGTTTACTCTTTTAGACTAGCTTAGATAGGTTTTGTTTTGTTTCAGTGTTAGCCGACACCGCCCAGGGTGTTTTCCTCTGTATATTTGTTCATTATTTGTACCATTATCATCACGTGTTTTTGTATACTGTACATACTTGTACATACTCCCCTCCCCATTGTAAATAAACCCTTCTTATATATATATATATATATATATATATATATATATATATATCTTATTGATATTGTGTTGGTTTTTGCACTCCCTTCACTCTCCCACTACTGCATTTGTGTGTTTTATGTTATGTTCCTCTTATCCCCTTACATCAGCCACTTGGGGTCATAACAGTGAGCAAACGTACAAAATCAGCAGGGGATCAAATACTTTTTTCCCTCACTGTATACGTGAAAAATGACATTGAGGCAGAAGAACTCAAATTACATCCCAGTAACGGAACAGAATCTTTGTGGGTGAAACTTTCGAACAAGAGATCAGGATAAATGAGGAGGAGGTACTAAAGGGACTAGCAGAATTAAAAACAAACAAATCACCTGGGCCAGATGGGATATTTCCAATGGTACTTAAAGAAATTAGGGAAATTATTTATAGGCCGCTAACTCAAATATTCCAAATGACACTTAGAACAGGGGATGTGCCAACTGACTGGAAGACAGCAAATTTCATACCAATCCACTGCACCACTGCAAATGTTGGAAAAAATGATTAGACAGAAAATAGAGGAGCATCTTAATGAAAACCATATTCTTGGAGATAGTCGACATGGGTTTAGATGAGGCAGATCATGACTTACTAATTTATTAGAATTTTTTGAAAATGCAGTTGCAGCTGTAGATCAGGTGAAAGCATATGATATGATATATTTAGATTTCAAAAAAGCTTTTGATAAGGTTCCACACCAAAGACTGATCCTCAAATTGGAAGCTGTAGGCATTCAGGGTAATGTATGTAGATGGAGTAGTGGTTAGGGCTCTGGACTCAAAACTGGAAGGCAGTCTGGTTCGGTTTTGTCCAATAACTTCCACTCAGTTGATCCACCTGGAAGTTGGGGTTTCGCGAAAGTAGAGTCTTTTCCAAACAGATTTTCCACTGGTTTGAAGGCTCCAAGTTTGTGCACAGGATGTCTTCTTTGTAAGCAGGATTTTCCACCGTAGTTACTTGAAGACAAAATCTTTGAGGAAAGCAGGGCCCTGTTCGTTTCCAAGGGTCAAGTTTCTTAAGACTCAATAGCTATTTAAATGACTGAACACTTTCGTATTGCAGTCGATTGTCCAGCTGTAAAACTCCACTGATCAGATGGGTATAGGCGGGCATGCGCAGTTTCTAAAGTACTTTACTAAATAAAGTCCTTTAAAAGAATTCTTCATACAGCTCAATCTCCTTCTCCCAGTTAAACTCTTCTGTTGCCAGCAAAGACTTGGTTGGTTTCGGGTTCCGGTTCTGGCAAAAGAATTGAGTTGAGGCAGCGAGTTACCGGTTCAGGTGAGAGAGAGAGAGAGAGAGAGAAGAAGTGCTGTGCTTTACTTTTTATGCCTGATAGATCATAGGTGATTGGTTCTTGAGTTTGTGAGATTGGATTTCAGTTTCAGCCCCCAGTCTCCTATTGGAGGAGGCTCGATTTATGCCTGATGTCAATCCATGCCATCTTTTGGAATCGCCGGTTGGCCTGGGTTCATAGCTCTATTTCGGGATTTCGGCTCTCACCCGCTTCAAAGGGTTTTATTACCTCCAGGCCCTAATGGTGTGAAATGATGTCCGTGTAGACATAAAGGGTGTAAAATCCTGCGCGGATATCCGCGGGGTATGGAGCTATTATATCCTTAAATTCATCCTCATTGTTGGCGTAAAACCCTAAAATCCGGCCTAGGTTACCGCTGGTTTTAAATCTTATCGTAGGCGCGGCCTCCATGTAAACTTTATTTTTAATCGAACTGTAATGTAATCTGACAGGTTGTTTCCCTACAGAGATCTGTTTGTTCATCTCTTCTAATAATTTTTCAATATTTTCATAATAGCCGTTTTTAATACGAAAGTCCACTATTTGTTAATTCCGATGTCCAAAATTGGACAGCCAAGTGTGGGGGTACTGTATTCTGACAACCCCACCTCCCAGGTACCCTGTAGTTCTATAGGTTTTACAAATTTGACCGTAAAACTAGAAATGGTGTTGTTAGGATAAATGTCGAGGGACGCGTTACTAGGCAGCGTTACATAGAATCCTCCCTCTTCCACCTTCATGACCCATAATGAAAGATCCTCTATGAGCTATCACTTGTATAGCGGCCTTATATCGCGCCCCGCACAAGCCAAAACCTAGTCTGCCTTTAAGAGACATCATGCAGCCAGGGCTCTTGGCTTACGGCCACACCGTCCTGAACGCGCCCGATCTCGTCCGATCTCGGAAGCTCAACAGGGCAGCGCCTGGGCGGTACTTGGATGGGAGACCTCCTTGAAATACCAGGTGCTGCAAGCTTTTTATGTCTCCTGGGTAACTTCATCATAGCTCTTATTACTCTTTCTGTCTGGAGGAGATATAAATGAAGTGTTCTACACCTACCCGGCTACTTTCAACACCCTTTCCTGTACTGACATTGTTCCCTCCATTTTTTTTTTTTTTGCTGCAGGTTGCGTCAATACCCGCCTGCCTTTAAGAGACATCATGCAGCCAGGCCTCTTGGCTTGCGGCCACACCGTCCTGAACGCGCCTTGATTGTGGGAGTGACCGGACCGGTTTGGCGAGTTTGTGAGAGGAGGCAGTGTGTTTCGGCACACTGCTCTCTTTGTGGAAAACACTTCGAAACTGTAGTTTTATTTATTTTGTAATTGTTTTATATGTTTCATCCCTTCCCTATAGTGCCAAGTTCATGACTGCTGAGGGACTTAGACACTTCCGGGTTCTGCATAATAACCAGCATAAAATTTGCTCCCTCTGTTTGTCCCCTGACCACTTGATGAAGAATTGCCCTTCCTTTATTTGCTTTGACTGTGGGGTACAGGGCCATTCTGTTCGACGCTGCACTGCCCCATCATGTTTGGGGTGTCGCAAAAAGCCCATGTACTGCCACTGTGAATCTATGGATGGCGGCTGAGAGTGGTGTGGTACATCAAGGGGGTCAGTCAGGAACATGCTTGCAATTGTTGCCGAAAAGGAAGAGGGTCGTGGTCAAGCCCTGTCTGAAAAATATTACTTCCAGGGTTAAGCACAGGACCAAGCAGGTCAAGCTTTTGCAGGCAAGTAAAGTTGAAAGGGGTGGATTTGAGGTTTTGCAAGAAGAGGAAGCTTGATGATGGGTTTGAATTGTGGACTTTGTTTTTTTGTTTTCATTATGGTTTCTTGTCTTTCACTCAACATTAATGGGTTGCGTGACTTGGGCAAGTTACAGAAGCTGTTTTCTACTGTCCGTAAAACGGATATGGTTTGTTTGCAGGAAACCTTTTGGGACGATGATTTGGTTCGGAGCTTTCAGCATTTGTGGGATGGGCAGATATTTTTTAGTAATTTCATTAACCATAGGAGGGGGGTGGCAGTATTAGTGAGATCTTGCTTTCCAGGGACAGTTTCAAGGGTTGAAGGCGATTCAGAAGGGAGGTTTTTGAAGTTGCTTGTTTCTACTCAAGGATTTAGTTTTGAGTTGTTGACTGTTTATTGTCCTAATGAGCAGAGAGATCGTTTTGCCTTTTTTGAGGGGTTGGGGAAACATTTGTTAAGAGATAATGTACTGGTGGTGTGGGATTTTAATGTATCTATGAGGAGATTGGATTGTTCCAGGGATCGGTTGGGCCAGTTGCTTTTCGAAAGTGGGTTCATTGATTTCTGGCGTAGCAGGAATGTATTCAAGAGAGAGTTCTCTCGGAGACAGATCGTTCAAAATGTTTTAAAGCAGAGTCGTATTGATTTTGGACTCTGTCATGGCTCTTTTTTGAGCAATATAGGGAAAGTCTCTTATGGGTACACTTCTTTCAGTGACCATGCTTTCTTTTCCTTTGAGCTTAATTTTTGTAAATTGCAGAAGGGGCCTGGGCTTTGGTGTTTTAATAATCAACTTTTGAAAGAGGTGGATTTTAATGAGGGGATTGAGAGACTCGTGGAGAGCAGCCTGTCCTGTCCCTTATTTGAAGGAGGAGCAGCAGGAGGGCTATATCTTGAAGATCGATCAAGAGAAGGCTTTTGATAGGGTAGAGCATGATTATCTTCTTGAGGTGCTTCAGCGGTTTGGGTTTGGTAAGCATTTTATTTCTTGGGTTGGGATTTTTTACACAGGTATTTATAGCCGGGTTAAATGCAACGGGTACCTGACAGACTTTTTTCCAGTGGAGAGGTCGGTAAGACAGGGTTGCCCTTTATCTGCTTTGCTTTATTCTCTGGTGGTGGAGCCTTTGAGTTTGGCCTTACAGCAGAATAGGGAGATTGTGGGTATTGCTATCCCTGATTGCGTAACTCAGTCTCTTCTTTATCAACATGCAGACGATACAACTCTCACGCTCTCTAGTTTGACTTGTGTTCCCACAGTGATGGCAGTGTTTGATATGTACTGCTCAGCTTCAGGGGCAAAGGTGAATGTAGGCAAATCAGAAATTTTGGCCATTCATCCGAGTGTTGCAATGTGTACTCTTTCTATTCCTTTTAAGGTGGTGGGGGATGCGCTACAGATTTTGGGAGTGTACATTGGGTTGGAGGAGGAGGTGGTTGTGGAGTTGAACTGGCGGGGCAGGATCCAGAAATTAGTGGCGATTTTAAATCTCTGGTCTTGCAGAGTTTTAACTTTAAAAGGTCGAGTTCTGGTTATTAATAGCCTGTTGCTCTCCCGGCTCTGGTTTTTGCTGAATGTGATGGAGCTTCCTCAGTGGGTTGAGATGCAGGTGAAAAGCTTAGTGGGCAGGTTTTTGTGGGAGGGTAAGCCGGCGAAAATTGGCTATAACACCATGATTGGGGAAGTTCGTAGGGGGGGGTTGATGCTTGCAGACCTGCCATTAAAGAAGAAGAGCTTTTGCATTGTAGTACTGAAGCGTTTTTTAGACCGGGGGAATTGTAGTGTGTGGAAAGGGTTTCTGCTGCACTATTTTAATAAATGGGGGGGGTTGGGGATGGGTGAGAGTATTTTGTGTATGTGTCTTCGACCTTCTATGCTGCGGGGTATTCCCCAGTTTTATCAGGAAGTGTTGCTATCATGGGCCGAATTCTTGCCATCTCTGTCTTTTAGTCCTGATAGTAGGGAGCAGATTCTTAATCAGCCACTCTTTCTTAACCCTTTGCTTCAATCAGGTGGCAAGTCCCTTTATGGGCAGTGTTTTGTGGAGGCGGGGGTGCTTCGGGTGCAGGATATCATGTATGTGGTTTGGGGGGGTTTTTGCCCACTCAGGCCATTGCAGACTCAGTTTGGGAGAAGAATGAGGATGTGCCTTTTAGAATCGTGGCTGTGGAGTATGATACCATTAAGCGTGCTCTTCCTGAGAGTTGGATAAGAGTAATTAATGAGGGGTGTAACACTATCCTTTGTCCCACAAGGTCTGTCCCGCAATTTATTTTGCAGGGGAGGGAGTTTCCTGTCCCCTTTCTTGATTGTGTGACACAGTTGTTTTATCTGTCCCTCTTGCGTGCCGTTTTTGTCCGGCCAGAGTCTGAATTGCTTTGGCAGAGGAGGTGCCCGACCATGTCTGTTTCCTACTTATGGAGGAACTTACGTATTGCTTTTAATTCCCCTGACTGTGAGGATCTCAACTTTAGGTTGCGGCACAACTGCATATTTTCACAGTGGCTTCTCCATAAGTTGCATCTTGCAGACACTAGTTTGTGCTCAGTGTGTCAGCAGCGGGTGGAAGGCATTATGCACTTTTTTGTACAGTGTGCAGAGTTGAAGGGGTTGGGGATTTATCTACACCAGTTGTTAGAGGGGTTCTATGGGTTTGCTGATGTGGAGATTCAACAAGACCTTCACTCGGTGTCCTGGGATTCTCTTTTCTTATTTGGGTTACACGGGGTATTCCCCAAAGTCAATGTGGAATTCATTAACTTTCTTCTTAGTCATGCTCGACATGCAGTTTACAAGAGGCGAAATCGATCTCTGTTTAGTGGTGAAACACTGGATGTAGTTCACCTATTCACACTGAGTCTGAAACGGGATATCTATTCAGTGTATTCGTTTTGTAAGAGGGATGAGAGGGCCATGACTCGTTTCAAAGAGATATTTTTATATAATAATGTAATCGTAAAACTGATGGGTGATGATCTGATTCTTTCTGTATGATTTTCTTGATACTCCTGTCTGTTCTATACTTTCTAAGTATTGCTTTTGGTTTACATTTACCTGTGATCGATGATGACAATTTGCTGTTTTATGCACGTGAACGACAAAATGATCCGTTGTTCAGCACAATCTGAGATCAAAAAAAAAAAGAAAAAAAAAACAAAAAAAAAACATGCCCGATCTCGTCCGATCTCGGAAGCTCAACAGGGCAGGACCTGGTCAGTACTTGGATGGGAGACCTCCTTGAAATACCAGGTGCTGCAAGATTTTTATGTCTCCTGGGTAACTTCATCATAGCTCTTATTACTCTTTCTGTCTGGAGGAGATATAAATGAAGTGTTCTACACCTACCCGGCTACTTTCAACACCCTTTCCTGTACTGAAATTTCTCCCTCCATTTTTTTTTTTTTTTTTTTTGCTGGAAGTTGCATCAATGCCCGCCTGCCTTTAAGAGACATAATGAGGCCAGGCCTCTCAGCTTGCGGCCACACCGTCCTGAATGCACCTGATCTCGTCAGATCTCGGAAGCTAAACAGGGCAGGACCTGGTCAGTACTTGGATGGGAGACCTCCTGGAAATACCAGGTGCTGCAAGCTTTTTACATCTCCTGGGTAACTTCATCATAGCTCTTATTACTCTCTTTCTGTCTGGAGGAGATATAATTGAAGTATTCTACACCTACCCGGCTACTTTCAACACCCTTTCCTGTACTGATATTTTTCCCTCCATTTTTTTTTTTTTGCTGGAAGTTGCATCAATACCCGCCTGCCTTTAAGAGACATCATGCAGCCAGGCCTCTCGGCTTGTGGCCACACTGTCCTGAACGCACCTTGTGCTTGATTGCGGGAGTGACCATACCGGTTTGGCGAGTTTGTGAGAGGAGGCAGTGTGTTTCAGCACACTGCTCTCTTTGTGGAAAACACTTCCAAATTGGGGTTCTTTTTTACCCAAGTTTTGTTTGGGTTCTTTAACTGCTTTTGTACTGCATTTCTGTGGATTTGGATTGCCTTTTGCAGTATGGGTTTGTTTTTTTGGATTGCTTTTTATGCTGCCTGAGCAACATATGGGACTCCAGCCATGCCTGTGCCAGTGGGTATATACAATACATATACAGTACATATTAATTATTCTTGTTAATCTCAGTAATGCTATGCAAAATGTAAATATATAAAACGGTATATATTGTACTTACATTTCATGATTAAGATTACAGCCTGGTAGGGTAACATTTGCTAATTCCACTAATCTTTTCGCGTTTTTTTACTTCAAAATAAATCCACCTCAGAGCCAAGTCCCGCATCCAAGAACAATTAAACAACCCAATCAAACGCGTGATCTACGACCCGCCTTCTAAAGGCATAGTAACCAATCAGGCGCGTCATCCTGTTCTGCCCCTGGGGTAGCGCTGCCCTCAGAACAGGGCTGGTTTACAAAAACTCAACTGAGCGGCCGCCCCCCTCCTGCCGTTCCTGGGGCTCAGTCTCCTCAACCCCGCCGTCCATGGCAGCAACATTCTCCCTTGCCAAGCCCTCATGATTCCTGTCAGGACACATCCTCTTCATGTGCCGCACTTTAAAACAAACAAAACATTTCTCAGAGGTTACAAACACATTATAAACACTGCCATCCACACTACATTTCATCACAGTGTTTATCACCATGTTCGGGTCATGCATATCAATGATACTTGCCTCCGAAAAGTTTTGGCGCTTGATCGGGGACATTAATTTACCATATCGAAGCAACTCCTGCTCCAGAACCGCATTCCTCATAAAACGAGGGACGTTAGAAATGGTGATCCTACTTACAGGTGAAGCAAGTGGCAAAACGGGGAAAAAAAATGTCACACATAATAACGCCTTCTTCCACCAGTCTATTCACCAGCATTTCGCTACCTAAAAATATAACCACTGGCCGATTCATACGGGACGCGGACTTGACATGTGTTGCATTTATAGAATGAAGAGAACGGAGTCCATCCCAGTGCAACACATTTATTGTCTCTGTAAAACACAGAAAAAGGGTATTATTTTACTTATTCAGACTGCAGTTCTATCTTGCGTCTTCTTTGGACTTGTTTACTATTGCGTTACTGACGCATTTCAGTGAAAGAAGACATAATGCTCGCCACCTGCTGGTCGGAAGCTATAACAACGCAGTGTATTGTATTATCCCAATTTAAAGGCCTGTACTATGGGTGCAATGTTTTTCGTTAAGTTAAGTTAAGGCACACATAGTGCCACACTCTCCCCCTCAAACTTTTTAATGTCACCTGACATTTACCCTTCCAGAAGGCTAACACATTTTGTCTGCTCGTTTTTTTTTTTTATAACTGGCTAGTTAGAAGTAGGTTTTCTTAAAAAAAACGAAATCTATATATTCACAGGACTATGACATTAGCTTGGTAGTGACACTCCTTACGGTCTACCAAGGGCTATGGAAAAGCTCATTGTGCACTCTAAGCTTAAACCATATTTATTTTGCTACTGTAATTGTCACTTTTCACCTGAGGGTTTTAGAACAATTGTTCACTCTAACCAGTTTTTTTCTCTTCCCTTATTACCATTACTCTTTTCTGTAACCACACTCAATCTTACGGCATAGTTTACCTTAGTCTGATAATACTTTTTCCCTTTCAGCAGACATTGATATACTGTCCTCATGTATTAATCAAGAAATATAAACACATATTTACCATAATTTACAGGTAAACACATTCTAATGTCCATAGTAACAATGTACAATATTCAATGTAACGCACTAATAAACAGGCTGTATGTCCATTGTGTTCCATGGCCTCCAAAAGCCGTAACCACCAGACAAATGTGTTGTTTGCATGCCCTTCACTGTCAAGTCTCTCTGTACAATAGAAGGTTGTCCTAAGGTTCCATAAGTCAACATTCTTGGTTGGCGTCTCTCTCTCTGTGGATACAGTCTGAGTGGCTGTGCTGAGTTTTGGCTCTCTTCAGCAGATGAATGTTCTGCTTCGGAACTTACATGGTGAACCTGATCCTCATACTCACTGTAACTGTTCAACTGCAGATCCTCATGAAGCAGCATACTTCCATGTTCATCAGCTGACGGCAAGTGTTCACGGGACTGCTGTGTGGCTTGGGGTTGGAAGGCTCGAGTCTGAGGGTTTAGGACTGAGTTCCCAGTCTTGAGGTGCCTGTCTCTGTGTAGCCTCAACCTGTATGTCAGTTGATAGTCTTCCCCTGAGTCACTCTCGGAGTCCAATTGAGGCTCTGGTTCTCTCATAACTTTCTTTTTGTTCTTGTTGTTTTGCAAAGAACCATTTCTCTTTGTTTTAATCTGGCATGAAGTCTTTTCAGGTTTTTCCAGTGGTAAGTGATCACATGGCAGCAACAGATTCCTGTGAATCACACGACTTCTACCTTCACCACTCTCTGGTCTTACCTCATAGACAGGACTTTCCTTGCATTTCCTCTGTACCACTATGTGAACCTTATCTTCCCAGTATGACCGGATCTTCCCCGGTCTCCCTCTTTCAGTCAGGTTGCGTATGAGCACTCGGCCACCAGCCTGTAAGTCATTGCCATGGACTCTTCTATCATAGTATACTTTTCCCCTGGCTGCTTCTCTGTTGGCTGCTCTGGATGCAATGTGGTATGCTTCCTTCATTCTCTTTTGCGAGTCTGTAACATAGTCTTCATAGGTTTTCTGTTTTCCTTCAGCATTGAGATTGAAAAGGAGGTCAATTGGGAGTCTTGGGGATGGTGAGTATCCGGTAGCCTCACTGCGTGTACAATTGTAGGCATGAATGACCTTACCCAAGGAACTTTTCCAGTCTGCCTTCTCCTTTTCTCTTAGTCCTCAACATGGCTAATAGCGTCCTGTTGGATCTCTCAACCTGGGGTTTCCCTGGGGATGGTATGGTGTTGTGTGAGAGTTATGCACCCCAGAGAGCTCTTGCAATCTTGCAAACATTTGATTTTCAAATTCCTTCCACATGTCGTGGTGGATCTTACTTGGAAAACCAAATTTGAGTGCAAAGTCATTGAAAATCTTTTCTGCTACAGTCTTGGCAGCTTTGTTTTTGGTGGCATACGCTTGTGCGAACCGCGTATAATGGTCCATAACCACCAGGATGTATTCATACCCCTGTTTACATGGCTCCAAATGTAGGAAATCAATGGACACCATTTCAAATGGATAGGTTGTGGTGATGGTATATAATGGGGCTCTTGTGGGCTTGTTAGGTTTTTTCTTTTTCAGGCACTCGCAAACTTTGGTCACAAAATGTTCAACATCATTCTGCATCCGTGGCCAATAGAATCTGTCCCTGATCAAAGTTAGTGTTCTTTCGCAACCAAGGTGTCCCATCTTCTGGTGTAACTCCTCAAACACAAGTGGGTGCTATCCTTTGGGCAAGATTAGTTGGTCCCATCCAGATGTTTTCCTGAATAACACTCCATCTTTGTCCACATACAGCTTAGTCCACTGTCTCAGTAATACATTGACATCAGGATGTTCAGTTTTCTGCCTGTCTATGGGTGGATGCTGGCTCCTTGATTTGTATTTCAAGACTCTCCCAATGATGGGGTCACTCTCTTGTGCCTTTCTGATCTGTCCAGTTGTTAGAGGACCAGCAATTGTACTGGAATGTGTGTCTTGCACCAGTTCCAACACATTCATAAAGACTGTCCCTATCCCCTGCGATGGTTTTTACAGCTCTACCAATACTCCAAGCAATGAAGAGCTGATTATATCCTGTTGTATTTCCTCAGTGCACTGGTTCATGTAACTGTCTATGTCCAATGGCATCCGGGACAGGCCATCTGCATCAGCATTAGACTTGCCAGGGCGGTATTTGATGGTAAAGTTGAAATCCGCAAGCTGTGCTACCCACCGGTGGCCTGTTGCATTTAATTTGGCTGTTGTGAGGACATAGGTGAGAGGGTTATTGTCTGTGTATAACACAAATGATGGTGCATGGTACAGATAATCCCTAAATCGCTCACAAACAGACCATTTTAAGGCTACAAATTATAATTTTCCTGAGTGCATATGGTAGTTTTTCTCTGGCAGTGTTAGTGTTCTTGAGCCATATGCAATTACTACCATCTTACCTCACTGCCTTTGTTATAACACCGCTCCAAGTCCTTCCTGTGATGCATCACAGTGTAACACAAATGGCTGTGTGAAGTCCGGGTATCCCAGGACAGGTGGCTTTAACAGGCAATCACCCCCGGTTGAGCAGATCCTGTATATACTCTTTTACTTCTTGGTGGAGAGACTTTGGAATTGACATGTAGGTTTTCTGAACAGGTATGGTGTCCTTAAGTGTAATATGAATGTTAAGGGATGGAATGCAACCAATATTGTTGTCATCAAAGGCAAAAGCATTACACTCATCTCTCAACATCTGTCTAACCGCTTGTTGTTGAGCCTCACTTAAGTGGTCCAAATTCACAGGAGGGTCCCACTTCTGAGTGCTTCCGCTACTGACATCAGCCTGCTCCTTCAATTTTGCTTCTTCAGGCTTAAACAAATTGTCAGAGTGGTTGCATGTTTGTTCTTGCTGTTGTTCCTGATCATTTGCTGGTACCACTGCTGCTGGATACACTGCTTTCACTGTTTGTAGGTGGCCCAGGATAATGTGCTGGTCTAGTATGATGTCATGCTTTGTAGTATTTGCAATGGGGACAGGCACATAGATAGGACTCACCTCCCGAACAGCCACCAATGCTTCACTGATGAGGAGGCCTTCTGGAAGTGGACACAGCTCAGATGGGACAAAGAGCATCTCTTGGTCTTTATACAGCGCTCCTACATGTGCACGGGCATGGACAGGGGTAATCTGGTCTGCTGGCAGAACTACTCTCTTGCGTCCTGTTCTCGCAATGCCTGCATCATGTCCTACATCTTGGGTCTGCATGAGCCTCAACATGGATTCAGCGGTCTTCACTGGTACAGAAAACGCTGCACTCATCATCTGGATAACATCAGTTGTTGTTTTTGTTGCCCCCTTCCCTCGGTTTACTATCTCTTCAATTACATTGAAACCAATAATTGGATCTTCAGCCACATTTGAGTCACTTGATACTAAAATTGGAACTGTACGTGTCTCTGTCACAGTTAGATCACAGTCCAACTGAAATCTCACCTCAATCCAGCCAATGAAAGGTATCTCTGTTTGGTTAGACTGATCTTCAGTCTCTTTGTCGGTTGACTTCCACCGCAACTTCTCTTTTAACTCAATTGCTCTGAATATAAAGTTCTGAGCTGACTCTCTGGGCTCCTGGGATATATTCATCAGCTTGTGGAATAAATCAGATGAGCTGTCTTCCTTGTAGTGTCCTTTGAGTATGGTTTTCAATGTGCAAGAGAGTAAGTCCACTCTTGATCTCCAACATATCTCTGAGATGAAGTCCAGGGCTGACTGCACGAATAACTGCCTCAATGATCTCGACTTCTGAATGTCCCTTTCGGAGTCCTGCTTCAATCTGGTGGACCAGGCTTGCATAGGACAGCTTGTCCTTCTGCCCTCCTGCTCCAATCTGTCCACAGATTCTGAACTCCCTCCGAAGAGTCACTTCTGGCACAGCGGCTGGTAGTGGCATTGATATTTCCTCCACTTTCATCACCCTGTTGCCGTTTGCTCTCATTTTATCTCCTAGTGCTTTGATCTCTTCTGCTAAAGTCTTGTGAGCCTGTTCTTAAGATTGCTGTAATTGGAGGTATTTGTCCTGTAAATCTTTCATCTGGGTGAGTTCTTCTGGTGGTGGTCCTACATCCATGACACCCTGCTTCCTCCCCTTGATGAATGCCAGGAGGTGTTTCAGAAACTGGCAGACCTCTTCCTCCTCCTGCTTGTCCTCAATCTCCTCCAAAACTTTCTCTGCCATCCTAATAAGAGCTCGTCTGGTTTTAGTGAAGAAAACTGCATCACTTTTTTCTGGGCACTTTAGGTATCGACAAATTTCAATAAGATTAGTTTTCTCCAGCTGTGGTAGAATTTCACTCACTTCATCTTGCAAATGCTCCATTTTTTTTTTTTTTTTTTTTTTTTTGGTTGTTATTATTATTTTTGTTTCTTCTAGTGGGACTTTTTTTTTAATCTATTATATAGAAGCAGGTCCCCTTCCTCGTGGTGTTATCGTCTCTGAGTGAGAAGTAGTCTTTCTTCTAATTTACTTCTCCTGGCTGGCTCGCCATATTATGTTGCATTTATAGAATTAAGAGAACGGAGTCCATCCCGGTGCAACACATTTATTGTTTCTGTAAAACACAGAAAAAGGGTATTATTTTACTTATTCAGACTGCAGTTCTATCTTGCGTCTTCTTTGGACTTGTTTACTATTGCGTTACTGACGCATTTCAGTGAAAGAAGACATAACGCTCGCCACCTGCTGGTCGGAAGCTATAACAACGCAGTCTATTGTATTATCCCAATTTAAAGGCCTGTACTATGGGGGTGCAATGTTTTTCATTAAGTTCAGCACACATAGTGCCACACATGCTTACACCCAACTACCTTCCCCACAGCAAGAACACACTCCTGCACAGAGACATACTCCTCTGTATTGATCCTCACCCCGTGTCTACAGGATCCCCTCCGCTTTGGGCCATAATGGCCCAAAAAAGACCACCACAATAACCTAACAAAGGAACAATTAGAACTATTTAAAATCAAACATGAACAAAGAATAAAACAGTCTATAAACCTCTCGTGAGTCACCCCCACAACGAGAGAGAGAGAGAGAGAGAGATTGTGTGAACAGAGCACTGCCCGAGCTGTAATACAACATGAAAAGAGCCGGTGCAGTGAAGCGATAATTACAATAATGATTATTAAAATAGTTATATATTAATGATTTAATTGGAGTTATAATGGACAAGTCAAAAGGTTAAAATGATTGGCTCTATCTAGGTTTCAAGCCACACTGTTTGGGGGCCCAGTGCTGCTCTGGTGCCGCCACTCCAAGACTGAGAATGTTTAACCTGCAGCGCCACATAGAGGAGAGAAAAAATATCTTATAAAGTGTCCTCGACTGAGTATCTTTATTACTATGGTACCAGAATGATATGCAGTGAATAATATGAATGCAATGAAACTGAACACCAAAGTTTGATTTCTGATTGGCTTCTCCATATGTAATAATCAATACATATTGACAAACTGCGATAAAAGCCCAGCTTCAATAAACAGCCACTGGCATCGGTCCGCAGTGCTGCTGATGCAGAGGCTCTGTATTGAGGGACCGATAGACTCAAATAATAATGAACACAAAGTGCGACAGATTACAGTGGTTATTTCTTCCCATTACAGACACATAAGAAAGTGCACAGACGGCTCACTCGGCATGTTGTTTTGTTCTGCACATTCATTAGCCTGGCACTCGAGGGGCATTTAGTGACGTCATGTCACAGCACCGCAGCTCACCAGAGCAATCCCATCAGCCCCTGCGCTGGAAACAGCGGCTCTGTGTGCGGGTCTGATGGGTCTCTAAAGCTGCTGCTGCCGCTTCATGTCCTGAAACTGCGCTGGACCTGGGCTTGTGTAGCGCTGAGAGAGCCTGGGATTGTATAGTATTGCTATGGTAGGAGCACTCATGATTTCGTTGTACTGACGTTTTGTAGTCAAACGTGTGTAGATTGAAAGTGGACTCCTCACTTTCTCCATCCAAACAATGCGGGGAAGCAATAAAAAAGGCAAACAGCTTGGTAGGATATATTGTCAAAAGTGTAGAATTGAGAACAAGGGCAGTAATGTTCAGACTGTACAATGCACTAGTTAGAGCTCATCTGGATACTGTGTACAATTCTGGGCTCCACACTTCAAGAAAGATATTGCTGCTCTAGAGGCAGTTCAGAGGAGAGCAACCAGACTTATTCCAGGTCTGAAGGGAATGTCCAACTGAGAGACTGAGGGAACTGAACCTTTTCACCCTGGAACAGAGGAGACTACATGGGGACTTGGTCCAAGTCTTCAAAATCATGAAAGGCATTGACCACATCAAAGCAGAGGAGCTTTTCCAGATCTGCAGGGACACACACAACCGGGGACACAAATGGAAATTGGGCTTCAAGGCATTCAAAACGGAAAACAGGAGACACTTCTTCACACAGAGAGTTGTCACAATCTGGAAAAAACTCCCCAGCGATGTGGTAGAAGCTGAAAAGTTGGGAACATTTAAAGTCAGACTGGATAGGATCCTTGTATCACTCAGTTATTAATGGACACCAAATGAACATGATGGGTCGAATGGCCTCCTCTCGTTTGTAAACTTCCTTATGACTGTCTGCCAAGTTTGTATGACCATAATCCTTATTGCTTGTAGGTCATTTAATCAAGTTTCGTCCAAAGTGAATTGGCCAGCTCTGTGCCCAGTGAGAAACCGCCCTGGTACAGATGTACAGCCACACACCTCCCAGTAAGTCGTTTCTCTTCCTGTAAAAAGTCACAAGTCAAATCAGGTATAGCTTTTAAATGCAGAGGTTTCCATTTTCTCCTCCGTGGCAGTCTTGAAAGGGATTTAATTTCAGAATTGTTTTCAAACTTGAGGACAAATTAGGGGGAGTGATGGGGAAATTGCCCGGGGGGGTAATTTCACACAATGCTACATTCATGGGGTGTCTGGAAAGAGGAGGGTCAGTGGGGGCAGAAGACCAAGATCTCTCTGGTCAGTCGGTGGGGAGTGGACACACGCTTCATCTATTGGCTTTGAAGGGTCGATGGTGTGTTTCTAACATCTTGTTAGGCAGAATGCAGAATTAAACCTTTGAGAAATGGAATAAACCCTCTAAGATCTAGCCGGGGAAAGGAGCAGGGCCTCGTGCTTCCATAAAGGCTTTCAAGTAATAATGCTTATTTTTTCCTCTCTCACACATGGCATATGGAACTGAAATAAAACTGCTATTTTTTCGAGTGGAGGCACTTGTATTGGAGAACAGTAGGTAACCTTTATTAACCACCAGACCAAGGTGCAAGCATGCATAACGGCATTAGGTATGTATTTCTGTGACGTGCACACGCCAGTGTGTTAGAACGTAATCATGGTATGGCTGACACAGAGGGTCAAACTACCAATTTGTCTACACTTGTCCTTAAATATTTCTCCTCTATGAGATAGATGCCCCTTAAAAATTCAAATTGAACTGGCATATGTGCTGCCATGTTGCTTTCATGTCAGTTTATATAGCAAGACATACCTTTTTCCCATTTATGCCTGGTATAGGGTAGGCTTAACAAATTACTTAAATTTAAGACCAAACTATTTTTGTGCAACAGGCCTATTTATATTTGGCTTAAATTTAAGTCTAAGATCCAAGTAAAATGTCAAAAAGCATTTAAGACCTTTTGTGCAAGCGGTCCCAGGACTGGCCCGTAGCCCCACCGCTTTCCTTCAGAGACCCCCTGACACTGTTAATTGTGAAGCCCCAATTTTGGGCAGATTCACCCAATTCTAAATCTATTACTAAGTATGAATTCATAGGGAAACAATTTGTGATATGATGTTTTTTTTTTTAAGCTGCGTAACTGATATTTGTCTGAGATGATCAAAAGAAAAGGCGGAGGTGGGAAGGGACCTGTTCTGTTAATATTTGGGCTGTGTGAAGGGAGGGGCGATACATTTATATGTATTATGTAGTATTTAAATATTGTGTATTATGTATAATGCTTTGGCATGCCAATAAAGCAAAATTGAACTTAATTGAGAGAATTTTACATTTCAGTTTATAAATGACACGCTTTTGTTATGAACCGCAATGTTCTTGGTAGCTATGGATTCAGAGCAACTTCAGCTAAAATATGAATGCATGTGTAATTTACTTATATGGCACTATTTAAGTGGAGAATGTGTAATACACTTTTATTAATTAAATTCATCATGATTCAGCCTGACTATAAGCTATTGTTTCCACTATTGTTATATTTATAATCTGTAGTTAAAACAACTAGGAATTTCAACTGAATTTTAGTGCTAAGCTACTTTTCTCCAGCCCAGTAAAGGTTAATAATATTAATAATTACTAATTGATTAATTTGATCAAATAGAGGGGCTGTCAATGTGTAGAAGCAGTGCTGAGGCGTATAGTGCTGGAGCGTGTCATTGATGTAGAAAGTCATTGGTAAGAAGGGGCTGTTAGTTAGAGGGGGATTCAGTCAGAGGCTGCATATACTTTAGAGGACACCAGTGGTGATCATGGTACTTTTTTAGAGATGATAATACTACTTGGAAAGTATGACGCCTGCTTGAAACAACATCTCGCTGAATGCATTGAGAAAAGTAGGAAACTACACCAGTCTGGGGCAAGAGTCAGAGGTTCTTTAAGCACAAAAATGCTACAAATACTGTCAATACAGTCATTAGCACAATTCAATGCATTATCCAGGAGACCACGTCAAGTGAAATTGAGGATGCTGGAATGTTCTCTGTCCAGATCGGCACAACTCAGGACAACCAGTGCTCTGTCATTGTGAGGTATGTGACAGATGTCATATGTGAGAGGCTTGTGGCTGTTGTAAAGTATGAGGCATCCACTGCACAGTATTTTGTCAAGTTGCTGACAGTAGTAGTCGTGGAAAAACTAAAATTGGACATGAGCAAGTGCATTGGTAATGCTATGGATGGAGCTTCCAATATACAAGGTAAATATAAAGGCATCTCTGCTCAGTTGTCCTCAAAGTCCCCCAATCATGTGCATGTGTGGTGCTATGCACACATCCTTCATCTGGATTTGGCTGAAACAACTGAAATCGTCATAGCAAGTAGTTCACTGTTTGCTCTCCTGACCGACCTTGCTGTGTTCATCCTTTGGTAGGATTCATGAAGGAATGTGTGGGAGAAGCACAGCCCGGACACGCGACACAGACGCCTCTCTCCAATCGGAGAGACATTCTGGTGGGCTAAAGATAGTGCTTTGAAGAAGGTCTTTGTGGTTGTGGCTGCACTGGAAAAACTGAAAGGCATTGCAAGAGACTTTGACACCATTAAGGCAGCTACTGACACATCTGTTAAGTGTGCAAATCATAAGATACAAGAACAGGATGAGGAGGCAGAGCTGGAGGAGAAAAACTTTGCCACAGAAAAACAAGCCTGGAGACATGGCACAAGATGAGGCTTTGACAGAAGCAGAGAGTGCCTATAAAGTCCACAATCAACTCATGGATACAGTCAGAGTATCCACAGGCGATTTCTAATTTATGGAACTCTATATGCTGACCTAGCCCTTCAGGACCCCAGAAACTTTGCCCAAGTCCTATCCAGTGGTCTGCCCAGACAACCCTTCAAGATCTCGGCAAATGATTGCTTATGATTGACAGCAGAGCATCTATCAACAATGTGCAGTGTGAGCTGAGGAGCCTCGCTGAAAAGTGGAAAAGACTGAAAACCTCAGGATTGGAGCAATACATGACCAGGACAGTGGAGGATGGACCTGATGAAGAAGAAAATGAGGTGGAAATTCTAAATAAAAGCTGCTCATCCTGCAAAGAGTGTCCACTGTGTTGTTACCAGATGCTGAGACCGTACAACTTGCTGACTGATGCATATCCTATCATTGGCATTGGATATAAGTTTCTCCCTCTTAGACACCCAGGTAGCTTGTGAGCAAAGTTTCTCTACCTCTAAGAGAAGCTTTCTTGCAAGAACACCTAGAGGCCTTCATTCTGACACCTCTGAGAAGCACATTTGAATGACCCTGAATAATGACATGGTGAACTGCAGAGAAGTGTGAGCTGCTGAGAAATATGTCCTACCTTATTGGAGGAGCAGTTTTTTCTGTAACTTGAGTTTCTGGTGTCTATGTTTCCTGGTCCACTGTGCTGTCTGTAGTTGTGCCATCAGCTCTGTGAACTGTGGTAGAGCTGTCTGCTATGACCGAGTGAAGCCAGCCAGCCCTTCATGAAAGCCTGCCAGACACTGTTCTGTGGCTCAGTGAGTGTTCTAGCTGTTATACCATCCCTGTTTTATACTAGGCTTCAGATAAAGATGGGATGTTGTTCAACTCTTATAACAGTTTACCGAGTGTGTGTGTGTGTTCTGTAGTGCTCTGAAAATAGTACTGGTGTGTGAACGTTTGCGTCAGCGATGTGAAGCATCCACAGACCGGTTGTGGTGTGCCGGTCTCGGTCAAAGTCCAAGGCCTGTTTTCAGTCCCAGTCCATCCCTGTGGCCCACCCCTGCAACCTGACCCTGTCCTCTCTGGACCGGCACAGTGTCCTGCAGTGGGACTGTCCTGGCTTGCCCCCAATGCACGCTAAACTGTGCAGACTATGAGTAAGGTAATTAACGTCAGTGTAGATGGAGACAGAGAAAAGTTGCCATGATTTGGTAATTCAGTATAATTTCAAAAGAACTATGCAACAGCAGTAGTACTAATACATGCACTAAACTGCCCAGTGTCAATATGGAGGCTGATTAATTCAATTTTCTAAGGTTTAATTTCAGTGCTCTTCTTGTTTTAATGTATATTTTAAGAAAACTGGTCCATCATTCTTTGGCAACCTAAAATCATACATTGGTCTTCACAGCCAGACCAACAGCTGAGGTGGCTCTGAATTGTAAAGCTTATTCATTTCAGATAAGCCTGCAAGGTGTGTGAGAGCAGGCGGTGGGACTGTGGTTTCAGAGATCTTTAGAAAGATTTAATCATGACAATGAAGCGGTAGTAATGCATCTCTTGTCTTCAATAGAAACTAGTTTCCACAAAGTGCTGTCCCTGCTGCTCACCATTTTCATTTCACTGTTCTCTTAGTCAAACCATTCAGTCAATTTAGTAACAGAGCAATGGTGGAGATCTGTTTCTAAGTCGTTGTTCTTTTTTTTAAGCTGACAAACTGAGGATGTGTCCCTGTTCTGCCCTGTCTCCAGACAGGGGATGTAGCGAGACAATGAGGGGTGTTCAAATGTCTCCACCTCTCTGTAACCTCTATCCTGCCTCCTCCGAAACTGACAAGCTCTACTTCACAGTAGAGGAGCAGAGGCCGACTGGACTCGAACTCCCTTGAAATTCCTCCCCGAAAGAGATCGTGAGTGACTCTGTGAGTGACTCTGTGTGTTAAAGCCTGATTTATGCTTCTGCGAAGATGCAATTAAGCGTCTCTGTGTAGCGATGAGGAGAAGTGTAGCTCGCTGAGGAGCCAATGTGCACCCCTTCAAAAGCTCAACGCGTTGCACGTCTCAGCAGTCCTGTGTGTCCAGCAAGCGCTGATTGGTTGAGCAGGGGTATTATGAGAGCCGCGATACAATCGCGCAGTGCTGGGGCGACTGGCGTACAATGAATGTCTGTAGGCGCTGCAGAAGGTCGACAATGTGGTGACGAAAGTATTTAAAATGCATCTCTTTCGGAAGGGGGGGCTGCGGGGGATTTGACCTTTGACCTTAACTTGAGTTGAACTCGGGGGGGCTCCTTCCTAGGGGGTGGGGGGGTGCTTGTACCGCGTCACAGAATAATTACCATATTGATGGATTCCGAAGGAATGTGCAGGGTGGTGGGGGTCTTCAACTGTTTTCAAACCCTCCAAAAGATTTGTCTTTAAGCCAGACTGATTCTTTAGTAAAATAGCTACTTTTCTCTATACATGTGAAGCTCGAAAAGAGCGCTATGTATACCCTTCAGATACTTTAGAAAACATAGATATGTTTCCCCTACGCTAGTGAAGATCCAAAAGAGTTGTATTTAAGTCCTCCCGATTTATTTAGTAGAATAGCTATTTTTCCCTACGCGAGTGAGGCTCCAAAAGAGCTCTATTAAAGCCCTCCCGATTCTTTAGTAACATAGATACTTCTACTTAAGCGAGATCCGCAAGGCTGCCTCTTCAACAGGGCCAAAGCGGTTACCTCTTTCAAATGGACAAGGGTTATGTCGGTCTGGAGCTTTTTGAGCTAGTGGGGGTGGCGAGGACATGTCTACGTCTTTAGTAACCTCGGATCGGTGAAGAATTAGTATATTTGGGGGCGGAGTTGACAGGGCACTGAAGAAATAGCCTATCACGTTACAGTTTGGTTTGAAGAATTTAAATATTTGGGGGCGGGGCTAACGGCACTGATGACAGGTGGGGTCTGTTTTCAATTTAAGAAGCGGCTCTGTTTACATTTGAGACGATGGGCCCCCCTAGCCCCGGATAATGGAATGTGGCGAGAGACAGCGATCTGTAGAAGCGGTGGGGGCTGTGGGACAGCTTGAGAGACACAAGATGGACTGAACTTTAGAAAATCCTGAATATGAGCAAAATGAAAAGAAATGTAATACAGAAAATGTAAATTAAAACTTTCAGTAATCAGCATAATATCAGTAAATACTACACCTACCCAAGACCAATATTTTCTTGCATTTCAGAATATGTCAAACATATTATTTAAAGAGCAGATATAATGTAAAGATTGAATAAATACAATTATTTGTATCTGTATGGGTTGGGGTGGGAGTCTGAGCTCAGGCATATCCAGAAGCCTTAATGTCCTGCTCTGTTTCAAGAGCCAAGTTTAGCCATTTGGCATTCCTTTTAACTGTATGTAGTCTGGTGATAACATAAAGCTGTTTTTTATGTTTACACATAGTAACAGACTGACAGACAGACACAGCATCACCCTGAACAGATCTGTCAAATCAACAGCTGGGACCTAACAGCATATAGCTTAAGCATCTAGGGTTTAAAACACATCGCAGATTCTCAGTCACCCGGCCAATAGTTTACTGATTATCTTTGAAACGTGAGCAGAAACAGCACCAGCACAATTCAGATTAATATTCTATACATTGAGCTGATGTAGCATCATTTCCATCCTTCCCACCTTGTGTATGTTATTAACAATAAAGAAGCATTTAATAAAATAGATACCTCTCTGATTCTTATTTTGTACAAAAACATGTTCTTACCGGCTTGTGTCTCTCTCTGCTAAATCTGATTTCGCTTTACTGTACAACTCGTACCCCAAATAACGTTCAAAATAAGTAAAGTAGTTAAAAAGACAAAAGTTATGCACATCAACCTGTTCGATGTGTCCCTGTATACAAATTAAAGAAGTATTGTTTTAATGACCTCCTTGACTCCTGTACACTCTGAGTCATCCAACGTTTTGCTAAAAAGGTCTGATCTGACCGTGCTGGGGAGAAATCGATGGGGGTGGAGAGTCCAGCTAAGAAAATAAAAAAAAGCTCCGGCCTCTGTGGAGAGCCGCCTGAAAAGCTGCGAGAAATGCGGCCCGTACATTCACAGCCCCTCTCTGATCTGAACCCCCTGACACAGATCCTCCAGAGCCGACCGGACAGCACAATGTCACATTACAGCAGTGCAAATGCAGGGTGTCTGTCTAGTTAGTTAGATAGTTGTATGAATTCTCAGCATTGACACTGTTAAGGCTGTACAGAAACGCATGAGAACTGCAAGGTCTTGATGTTTTTATTTTTCCTTACTAAGGTATTATCATTTCCAGACAGGATCAGTAAACTAAAGGAAAATAAAATGAAATGTTTGTGCTTTAAAAGATTAATTTCACTTTACATTTGTATTGATTTGTATTACAAATAACTTCAATAATAACTAAACTGACCACCCACCACCGCCTGTCTGTGAGCGCACTAAAGACAAATTAAACTTTCCAAATAGTGACATTAAAAATACACTAACTTGAAAGTGTAAAGATTGCATCTAAGAGGGGTTTAAAATTAAATGATTGAGATTTAACAGATTAGTAATTGTAAGAATAAGTAGCATCTTAATGGTTACCTTGAATTCAGGGCAACACAGTTAATGAACGGGCAGGGCTATTAAGCCTGGTTGAACATTATTCAAAATACAACACTAGTGATCATCTGGTGCGTTACACAAATTGGGGGACAGGATTTCTCAGGCTTTAAGGGGGTTGAACCACCGTCACACGTCCACAGCATAGGACACTGACTCTCGTACCCCGTCATCTGTCTGCATTACCCCTGAAATGAAAAGTACAGCCTCAACCACATCAGTTTTTTTGGTCTGTCAAGAAGTATGGTGCCATGTGTATCGCCTTCTAACAGCATGTTTAATAAAATCTTATTGATTTGTTGTTTTATTCAGCACATGTATTTTAAATCACATGAACACAGTTTTTATACTGGTGGACATATTTGGCTTTTGGGCCCGATGTACAAGCAATTTTTAAGCGGGATTTGACTTATCAGTAAAATACAGGCTAAAGACAAAGGTTCATTTTAACAAAGATCAAGATTTTATTTTATTTTATTGTTTTGGATTTATTCAACCTTAATCAAATGCATTATTATAAATCACAATGCTGAATACAAACAGGGAGCTTATAACAAATACTCAGGGGGAATCTGCTTAGATTAGTACGTAATTTCAAATACCAAATATCTCAAACACATCAGAAATAACTGTTTACAAAGACTTTCCGTCTTTATGACATTAGTTGGCTGAAAAAGGTTTTCAAAGTAAGATAAAAGAAACAAATGCGTAACTTTAAATAAAAAAACAACAACATTTTACTCATTTGTGACAATAAAGAAAACTAAGTTGAGGCCCTAAAACTCTTTTGGATCTTCACTAGCGTAGGGAAAAATATCTATGTTTTCTAAAGAATCTGAAGGGTATACATAGCGCTCTTTTGGAGCTTCACACGTATAGAGAAAAATAGCTATTTTACTAAAGAATCAGTCTGGCTTAAAGACAAATCTTTTGGAGGGTTTGAAAACAGTTGAAGACCCCCACCACCCTGCACATTCCTTCGGAATCCATCAATATGGTAATTATTCTGTGACGTGGTACAAGCACCCCCCACCCCCTAGGAAGGGGCCCCCCCACCTCCTAGGAAGCCCCCCCCCCCCCCGAGTTCAACTCAAGTTCAGGTCAAAGGTCAAACCCCCCACACCCCCCCTTCCGAAAAAGTGCCCTATATTACTATTGTCATTCATAATTCCGTGCACATCATTCACATTTTGTCCCATTAAATGCTTATTTCGTGCTTGGCAATTTTGTGGACAAAAAGATAAATGTACTTTGTCTTCCGTGGATGGAATGAACACATGAGTATGCATTATTCTGTGCAATAGTCAACCTGTCACCAGCCCTAAACCTAATACAGAAGAATTAGCATTCATGATCAAACAGGTGATTGATCAAGGCATTGTTCCAGAGAATTGGGTTTGCAACATATTCAAGATTGAATTCCAAAGAAAGTTAGAAACTTGCTGAGTCAAGGAAAGGCAGACGAGAACTATAACAGGTGCAAATCTAATACAATAAATACTGATAATGAATATAAGACCCCGTTCACACTTGAGATTTAGGCCGGCCCAGGGCCCAGTATTGTCTCTATTGGCCCAGGGCCCAGTATTGTCTCTATTGTTTGAATGTCATATCGATCTATAGCGTTAAATGTACTGATACATTTCGCTAGCTCACATCTTTATATATATTATAAAAGTCTAGGCTAAGTAATGAGTTATAATGTAAACAGTTCAAACTACTCGGTCGATTAAAATAAAAGTGTGTAGCTGGTAAACTTGCTATTGTTTGTTCTTGTACTAAGTATGATTGAGGTCTGAAATTGAACAGTATGCATTTTACACGTGGAAATTGCATTGTGAAATTGTGAACGGGACCATAACTTTATTAATTTTCCGAATGTTGCATTAAAACGATATAAATTTAACCGAAGCAGGTTTACATTCAAATCAGTGCATTTTAATACGAAACCAGCTATTTACTATGCAATCCGAAATGCGATTATATTGAGCTGAGCTGTACATTCACAAATGCCAGCGTTAGAGGTGACAACTGGGATGATGCAGAAATGACAGCGCTGTTTACAATGTGGATGAAGATTAAGTTAAAACAGAAACCGCAGGAAGTGCACAGCGCTGCTGTCTGAGGATATATAACTATAGACACGTCACAGAGGCTGCTTTCGATGCAGACGATTGCATACTAATGAACACAATTTCTTGTGATTTAATGCAGATGTCCTAATAAAGGTGCTTCGCTTTCGGGTGAATTGTATAACAGCACTTTTAAACTTGCAGAACCGAAGATAGACATCTGAAAAGGGAAATATATGAATTAGATTCCCCATTGAACCAGCACATTTTTAATTATTTTAGAAAGCTTTGGCTGCAAAGGGTTAAGCCAATCAATATTAATAAGTTGTGATTATAAACACATCGCATACACCTGTAAGCAGAACTAATGTCCTGCGTCACTGGTTTGTTTGAGCAGATTTGTTTACTTCCCGGCATGCATTTCGTTTAGGCCGGCTTTTCGCCCGCATATGTGACGCACTTAGGCCTCCTAAAAGCGCAAGTGTGAACAGGGTGTCTGAAAAAAAGCCAGCCTAAATTTGAGGCGGCCCAGGGCCGGCCTAATAAGTGTGAACGGGGTCTATGATGTGCAGAAAATGGTGTGTTTCACCGATAAACATGATTATAACTTTCACAATGACTAATGTTATTACACGGGCCGTATTATCAGCTATATTATATTCAGTAGGCTATAGCCTACCGCATAAACTGCAGGTCTGGCAGTCTGAGACGAAAGTATTTATAGCTTATTAAGTTTGAGAAGTTTACAGCTGAAATGCCATATATGCATTTAATTCAAATATTTAGTAACATATAAGAACTAATATGCAGGAAAAATTCACATACACAGAAATTTACTTTTGAATTGCAAAATGGTGGTTCTAGTGTTAAGTCTCTAGCCAACTATAACTAAGACAATATAGATCTGCACATACAGGATGCAATATGGCAATTTGTATGTGTGTGTAGTTTGTCACATGTTATTAACAGTATGTGTTGATTTACATCCATACAACGTGCACCATAATGTCAGTGTCTCACAGTAGGTTATGGCTTTGGCAATAGGAACCCTGTAATGAAATACTCGTACTGAGGGACACAACCAGGGCAAATATATTCCTATTTTTAAGATGTGGAGACCTTCCTCCTTCCTGGGTCTGCCATGTAAGTTATACAAGCATGTGTGTGTCTTTCTTGACAATATCCCCTTTCAAAAGTGTAACTGAAGTTAATGTCAAATGTTCTTGTGTCTCTTGTCACCCTGTGTCTCTGCTCCAGATGCCCTCAGTCCGCCCATCCTCTCTGTGTCTGTGCAAGGAGAGATCGGTGAGTGTGAGTGTGAACCTGCCCCACTCACCGTAACAGAGAAGGTGTTGGCTCAAAATTTCTCAGTCTCCCATCCGTCCTCTCCACAACGACAATCTCCATTAGTTTGTACAGAGAGGATGAACCCACAGACCTAAAGGTACTACCTGAACCAGTCCTCCCTCAAACTGGCTGCCCCCCTCCTAACTGTGCCCTTCTCTGGACATCCCCAATGTTCATAGATCCCCTAAATCATTATGGTGGATCACATGGAGAGCTTCTAATTTTATGTATGTCCCAATAACATGCTCTGTGAAGTGTACAAGCAGTGCGGCACAATCTCCTGACACAGATCACTGGCACAGGATTTGAGATTGTGAGTTAATGGGGACGGTGTTTGACACATGATGCTGAGACTCAGCTGTGTAAGGAGTGTTGTTCACGAGGGGAAGGGGAGAGGTGTGGGTGATACTTAAGTGTATGCATCCTTTGTTACTATAAACAATTATTGAAATAATTTTAGTTCATGAAATGTATAGTTAATTAGGAAGAGTAATAACATTGTAAGACACAGTTGTTTGAGGCCAGGGGTGGCTTTGAAGTTGTCCAGGGTTTCCTCAATTTGCATAGCAACTTGTGAGCCAGAAGTCTTATGTAAGATATTATTTGTTAGCATAGAATTTCCCATAGAAAAATACATTCTATCTGGTTTGGTACAGGAAACAGACTTTGATGCAGTTCCCTAAAATTTGAAGGAGGCCCTGATGTGACTAATTACTTGAGCATGAGTACGATGTCCAGGGTACCTGTCCTCTGGTTGGCTCCTAGACAAATTCCAAAGACCTCCACTTGTAAGTTACATTTCTATCACACACCCTTCTCATGGTGTCATGCTGCCAAAATGTGACTGGTTGAAATGAAATCTTATAAAACTAGGGACATTCAAAGAGAAGAGCATTCAAGAAGGAGAAGGAGATGATAACAAGAGAAGAGCAGGAGGAAGAGAGAGAGACACACACCCACTACCTGACCAGACTGACCTAAGCTCCCCTGTGAGGAGAAGAGGAGACATGAAGTATTATCTGTTTCTTTCTGTAATCCAGCAGACGCTTAATATTACTTATTTTCAGTAATATAATTTAATGATATTAGTTTCCTATTTTCTTCACAAATAAATGATTGCACATCTTTGACTTGACCACATCTTCCCTCTAAAAAGAATCTTAAAAGAGAAACCAATTGACCTATGAATTTTCAGTTACTTAGTTTCAACTACTTAGATTGACTGAAAAACCAAGCATATCAAATTCTCTTACAGGCAATACCACAGAAAAGCCTCACTCTGCCATCACAGCCCCAGCAAGAAGCCCAAATCAACCACTTGAAGCATTTGCTGCACAGAATGGCAATAAATCCACTGCACCAATATCCTATTATTGCGTTCCAGACCAAATCTGGGATTTATTACTTCCCCACTTTTTCATGCTAATCCCAGGGAGCACCTCCACTCCTCCTTTTTCTCTGCCTCTGCCTTTTCAGATCCGAAGGACAGAGAGTAGCAAACTGTTCCAGAGTCAAATCAGGTGTCTGGTTGGAGATGTCCTCCTGGCCACTGGCTTCCTGTCCTACTTTGGGCCGTTCAACCAGGAGTACAGGAACGGACTGCTGCAGCTGTGGAAGAGCCAGACGAGTGCCAACAACATCCCCTTCAGTGCGGTGTGTTTGTATTTAAGCTTTGTGTATCACAGGACTGGTGTTAGCAGCACAGCAGTCCAGATTTCACAGCCTGTAGGCACATGGACATCAGACATCAATGCTAGATGCTGGATATTGTGGGCCTGTTTTCCTAATTTGGATAGGAATTACACAGACACGTGTGTTGTGTGAATATATTATTGCTTTAAAAAGTTCTGTTACATCAGTGTGATTGTAATGGAGCACACGATAATTGCTACACGATACTCCCATTCCTGGCAATACATTGTCTGTATTGAGTGAGAGTATAATATACACTACCGTTCAAAAGTTTGGGGTGTGGTGGAAAAAAAAGCTTTGGAGTCGGGAGTTCTAGTCAGAATTTATTACGTGCACGGGAGGAACAGCGCAACACAGAACTCAAAGGAAATTAGGCTAGCATTACACTGTTCCTCAAAAGTTTTAAGACAGAACAAAGCTTTTATACCCCCTCTGGGATATACGCCCAAGGGGCCTTAACATTTTACAAACAGTGTAGTGAGAGCTTTTCTTCTTCAAGATCCATTTTACCCTATACAAATCTCCCACTTTACCACCACCAAAGCACCCCCAGACCATCTAGACCATCACATTGCCTCCACCATGATTGCCTCCACAGATGGCGTCAGGCACTCCTCCCGCATCTTTTAATTTGGTCTGCGTCTCACAAATATTCTTGTTTGTGATCCGAACACCTCAAACTTAGATTCGTCCATCCATAACACTTTTTTCCAATCTTCCTCTGTCCAGTGTCTGTGTTCTTTTGGCCATCTTAATCTTTTCTTTTTATTGGCCTGTCGGAGATATGGCCTTTTCTTTGCTGCCTAGAAGGCCAGCATCCCAGAGTCGCCTCTTCACTGTTGACATTGAGACGTGTTTTGCGGGTACTATTTAATGAAGCTGCCCATTGAGGCCTGTGTGGTGTCTGTTTCTCAAACTAGACACACTAATGTATTTGTCGTCTTGCTCAGTTGTGCACCGGGGCCACCCACTCCTCTTTCTATTCTGGCTAGAGCCAGTTTGCGCTGTTCTGTGAAGGGAGTAGTACACAGTGTTGTACGAGATCTTCAGTTTCTTCAATTTCTCACATGGAATAGCCTTTATTTCTCAGAACAAGAATAGACTGATGAGTTTCAGAAGAAAGTTTTGTTTCTGGTTTTTGAGCCTGTAATCGAACCCACAATTGCTGATGAACTAGTCTAAAGAAGGCCAGCTTTATTGCTTCTTTAATCAGCACAACAGTTTGCAAATACAAATGCAAAAGGGTTTTCTAATGATCAATTAGCCTTTTAAAATGATAAACTTGGATTATCAAACTCAACGTGCCATTGGAACACAGGACTGATGGTTTCTGATAATGGGTCTCTGTATGCCTATATAGAGATTTCATTACAAATCAGCCATTTCCAGCTACAATAGTCATTTACAACATTAACAATGTCTCCACTGTATTTCTGATCAATTTGATGTTATTTTAATGGACAAAAAATGTGCATTTCTTTCCAAAACAAGGACATTTGTAATTGACCCCAAACATTTGAATGGTATTGTATGTGTGGTTTCTTTAGACAACCAATTAACTTCTTTTATGTTTTAAGGTACTTTTAATGTATAGAAGAGGTCCTGACTGGCCATGACTGTAGGAATAGTGCTCCCATTAACACAGAAATGTGTTGGCTTAATAGAGTCCTGATTAAACAATAAGAAATGCAGAGGTGCCGCAGATGTCTTTAAACACTTTTTGACTCTCTCATCTAAACCTTGTTGTTTGAAGTCACTATAAAAATCAGGACTTGTATGTATAAATGTATTTATATTTTTATTTAAAATTGATGACACATTCCCATTCTTTTTGATCATTTTTGGTGATTTTCGCGTGGGGTACCATGTGCATGTTATAGGAGCTCAGTCTCATCCGCATGCTGGTGGACAAGGCCACCATTGGAGAGTGGAACCTGCAGGGGCTGCCCAGCGATGACCTGTCCATACAGAATGGCATCATTGTCACCAAGGCCTCCCGCTTCTCATTGACCCCCAGGGCCAGGGCAAGATCTGGATTAAATTCAGGGAGAAGGAAAATGAGCTGCAGGTAACATGTATGCGTGTTTGTGCGTGTTTATGTCTGTCCTCCTGTGGTGCTTGTTGCTCCAGACCTTTTAATTATTTCAGTTTCACATGTGGATCATTACAGAGTAAGTTGAGCAGTTGCTGTCTGATCCTCCTAAATAAAAAAGGAAAACAAGAATAAGGAAAAAATACATAATATAAGCAAGCATAATTAAAAAATCCTAGTCATGAAAACAAATACATTCTTGTAGGCAGTTTACATGAAGATGAATCATGAGCTGACATGTTTAATCTACATGTTTAATCGTGAGCAAACAAACAGAAGTTAAAACAAACTGAAATTGCATTTTAATCAGTGATGTCACGTGAGTCTTAATGCTTTAAAAAATAAAATGAAATTATTTATAAATAATCCATTTATAATGCAGTCTGTTCAATAGAGGAGGAAGGAACCCCTTGAGTTGAATGTCACTGAGTGAATGCACAGCTTTTTAAGAATTCATTTATTTAACTAAAACTAGAAAACTAAAAACAAACCAAATTGTTTGAGCCATGTGTGTATATATGTGTATATATATATATATATATATATATATATATATATATATATATATATATACATACATACATATAAAACTTAGGAAAGATGGATTGACCCTAGGAATGGAGTAATGTAATCAAATGAGTTGCTTTCAGTCATTGCACTGTTTTAGGAAAAACACAGAATCCACTGTTGAAGCCGGGCACTGCCAGGTCACTTTTACAACGTATTTATTCTGAAGTGAATGCATGTCTAATGGAATTCATATCAATGCTGTAAAAGGGTTATTTGGGGAATGTGTGGTTTGCAAGGACCTGAATTAGAGGATTCGCTGTTATTTACAGGTTTGGGTGTTCATTAAAACAGCATTGAGCTTATGTGATATCTCTGTGCCCCATGAAGCCTTCATCATATTTTACTTCCAGTCCACAAGTCCGTCATGAAATGTTGCCAGGAGGCACAGCACCAACCCAGGGGTCCCTGTGAGTTTATCTTCTTCTTAATATCACACCTGTGGGACAGGTACAGGATGGCAACAACAACTGCCCGAGTTACACCAGAAACACACAATCCCTCCATCAGTGCTCAGACTGGCAGTGACAGACTAAGAGAGGCTGGACTGAGGGCTTGTAGGCCTGTTGTAAGCCAAGTCCTTACCAGACATCACTGGCAACAACGTCGCCTATGGGCACAAACCCACCTTTGCTGGACATGATTTCCTGCAGGACAGGAATGTCAGTGTTCTGTCATGGCCAGCAAAAAGCCCGGATCTCAATCCCATTGAGCACGTCTGGGACCTGTTGGATTGGAGGATGAGGGCTAGGGCCATTCCCCCTAGAAATGTCCAGGAACTTGCAAGTGCCTTGGTGGAAGAGTGGGGTAACATCTCACAGCAAGAACTGTCAAATCTGGTGCAGTTCATGAGGAGGAGATGCACTGCAGTACTTAATACAGCTGGTGGCCACACCAGATTCTGACTGTAACTTGCACATGTCTGTGAAACTTGTTCAGCTTATGTCTAGTTGTTGAATCTTTTTATGTTCATACAAATATTTACACGTTAAGTTTGTTGAAAATAAAAGCAGTTGAAAGTTTATTTTTTGGCTGAGTATATATATATGTTTAGGAAATGCAAAAGTCAGGTTTCAGTGCAAAGGTGATTTATTAAACCCAGGGAATGTGCTCAAACCAGAAGGACATAAAAAAATGTAAGCAATACCCTAGCTCTTCTCGAGCCAAACTAAACGTGAAATTTGTAAGACAAACAGCAGCCATACAGTCTGTGATTTACACTCACCTAAAGGATTATTAGGAACACCTGTTCAATTTCTCATTAATGCAATTATCTAACCAACCAATCACATGGCAGTTGCTTCAATGCATTTAGGGGCATGGTCCTGGTCAAAACAATCTCCTGAACTCCAAACTAAATGTCTGAATGGGAAAGAAAGGTCATGTAAGCAATTTTGAGCGTGGCATGGTTGTTGGTGCCAGACGGGCCGGTCTGAGTATTTCACAATCTGCTCAGTTACTGGGATTTTCACGCACAACCATTTCTAGGGTTTACAAAGAATGGTGTGAAAAGGGAAAAACATCCAGTATGCGGCAGTATTGTGGGCGAAAATGCCTTGTTGATGCTAGAGGTCAGAGGAGAATGCGCCGACTGAATCAAGCTGATAGAAGAGCAACTTTGACTGAAATAACCACTCGTTACAACCGAGGTATGCAGCAAAGCATTTGTGAAGCCACAACACGTACAACCTTGAGGCGGATGGGCTACAACAGTAGAAGACCCCACCGGGTACTACTCATCTCCACTACAAATAGGAAAAAGAGGCTACAATTTGTACAAGCTCACCAAAATTGGACAGTTGAAGACTGGAAAAATGTTGCCTGGTCTGATGAGTCTCGATTTCTGTTGAGACATTCAGATGGTAGAGTCAGAATTTGGCGTAAACAGAATGAGAACATGGATCCATCATGCCTTGTTACCACTGTGCAGGCTGGTGGTGGTGGTGGTGTAATGGTGTGGGGGATGTTTTCTTGGCACACTTTAGGCCCCTTAGTGCCCATTGGGCATCGTTTAAATGCCATGGCCTACCTGAGCATTGTTTCTGACCATGTCCATCCCTTTATGACCACCATGTACCCATCCTCTGATGGCTACTTCCAGCAGGATAATGCACCATGTCACAAAGGTCGAATCATTTCAAATTGGTTTCTTGAACATGACAATGAGTTCACTGTACTAAACTGGCCCCCACAGTCACCAGATCTCAACCCAATAGAGCATCTTTGGGATGTGGTGGAACGGGAGCTTCGTGCCCTGGATGTGCATCCCACAAATCTCCATCAACTGCAAGATGCTATCCTATCAATATGGGCCAACATTTCTAAAGAATGCTTTCAGCACCTTGTTGAATCAATGCCACATAGAATTAAGGCAATTCTGAAGGCGAAAGGGGGTCAAACACAGTATTAGTATGGTGTTCCTAATAATTCTTTAGGTGTAGTCCTCAGGGGTGTGAAAAATCTGCGCATTCGCAAAAGTCCACAGACTTTCAGACCGAATGAATACATATTTTTCACAAGATGCTAATGCAAAAAGTTACAGAAGAGTTGCAGGAGGGAATCTCAACAATACAACAGTCTCACTCATATATGAGTAGATGAAAAAATCAATACATATAAACCAAAGCCACCATTGATGACAGCTGTGTAGTTATTATTATTATTAATTTATTGGCAGATGCCCTTATTTAGGCATAATGTATTAGCGGGTGGATCAATGCTGATGTGAATGTTTGCTGATGTTTGCTTATGTGAATGACAGATAAGTGCAAATATGTTATTCAGCATCTACTTAAGTATATATAGCACAGTGGATTAATTAAACAATTTGACCCACCGACTATACAGCAAACTAAAAAACTGTACATCGTAGTGGTTACAATTCTATTGCGTGTGTAGGAGGTTTTGATTAAATCCCAGCCATGGACATGGTATTGTGATATAAATGCCTTTATTGTAATGTGATTTTTTTATTATCATCTTCTGTAACGGAACAGCGATCACTACCAAATATATCATTGTAATATCGCTCGATGGCATTTTCATTTGTTTTGAAAACTCTGCTATATTAGCAATCTACTGTTAGCTAGAGGCAATAAAAGTTTTGCGCAGTGTCTCAATGGGCAGTACTTCACCTGAGAGTAGAGCTCTGCGGTACAGCGCACCTGTGCACTCATCATATCCTCTCGTACTTTAGCCACACTGACAGTCATTGCAAGAAACCAGTGTTAAATGTTTAAACATACATGTTAAATATGTGATTGTAGATTTACACTTTTATCATTGTTTAATTTGCATGAAACTGAAGAAACTGATGCTATAGAAGAGAAAGTGAAATTACTATATGTATTTAATGTTCATGGATCTCAGGTTGATTATGGACCTGTTTGATTGCCATAGTGTGTCTTGTGTTCATGTTTATTATTAGAACATGTTTAGATAGGTACCTTATATGTGTAGTTTAGATTAAACAAAGGTTTCGTTTTGTTTTCAGTTTCTGTCCGTCCATTTTAATTTGAGCACTGCGCACCGTAAATATAATAAATCATCTTTTTACACACCGTAACCCTGCTTGTGTTTCCTGAGCCCTGGCAGTGTGGGGAAACCCCCCACTGTGCTCCTGAGGGGAGGCTTTAGAGAGGCAGTTACGTCCCTGATATAAAGACAATTCTATGTAATGTAATTCCAGTAGAACTGAGATTTCCATAGTGTTTTCTCAAAGGGAAGACCTGTTCACTGATGAACGTGTGACAGATCTGCATCCACAATGCTTCCATTCCCTGTGCCCTGCCCCAGTTTCATACTTGCTGTATTCCCCAGGTCAAAGTGGGAGACAAAGAGGTGGACGTGATGAAGGGCTTCACTCTGTACATTACCACCAAACTGGCCAATCCAGCCTACACCCCCGAGATCAGCGCCAAGACTGCCGTCATCAACTTCAGTGTCACAATGCAGGGTCTCGAGGACCAGCTGCTGGGCAGCTACCAGCACAACAGCAGGGGTTCTGGAGCTTCAATAAGCCTGTTATGAGCTATGATTCACGCAGTTCCTGTGGGCCTCCACATTGTCTATTCTGCACAGTCAACAGCAGCAGGACATTGGAAAAGGACAATAGCTGAAGTATGACTCATCAGATGAGACGAAATGTGACTTGTTTACCTTGAGATTCATGTGACTCCTTATTGCAATGTCATATCTATGAGGTTTCATTGTTGATCGTGTTACAGTACTAATTCTCCAGGGGGCTGGTTGCTCCATTTGTTTTGGTGATTATCAGGTTTGAATTACAGTATTCAAAGACAAAAATAGTGGTTCACATCTGTCCCCTTCTTCAAGCCAAAGACAGAATGTAGCAGCATGGCGGCTTGCAATGTAGGTTACAACTCCTTGGTGGCAGAAGACAAATCACAGGTGTTATAATCACAGCAATACTACGGATTTAAGTTATTGAAGGTTTCCAGAGCAGAAATTGATTTGTATCTCCTGTGGGGAGCAAAACATGAGTGGAGCTTTGTTCAGACCAAGATGTTCTCCAGCATGGGTGTGCCTTCTTCTCCTCCAACTACCATTTCTGATACCTGTGCTGCTCATTTCCTCCAAGAAAACCCTGGGGTTGTTAAGGGAAATAGACCCTACTGATATTCTATTTTCTTTTACTTACAAATTCTCCCAACAAGTTTCAGATATTTATTAAAGGTCAGCACAGTCGTCCTTTTTTTTTCTGACCAAGTGATATATTTGCTCATTAGTGCACTTATACTAGGCTTTAAGAAGTTGATTTTAGGGAGAAGCCAACAGGAATCTTAACTTAAGCCTTTATATGCAAACTGACCACAGAGCCTTGCCGAACATCAGTGCAGTGTCCATGGTTTCTCCCCTTGTTGTATTTACTCATAAGCATAATTATTAGGAGTGGTTTGATCGGGTCAGTCCAGCTGGGAACCATCATTTTTTGAAGGAAAGTGTGGTACATTGATTTACAAACCTTCACCAAAGATCAGCCAAGGCACCCTCATTGTCATGCAAAATGGCATGTTTGTTTGTTAGCAGATTCGTGGCTGTACTTCTCGTTTCTCTAAGAAAATGCTGAGACTGATAAGAGAAAAGTGGGCTATTGGATATTACTGGTATCCTCATATGTCTTGACCACACTGCACCAAGCTACCTTCAGTCACTCGTCTCTCCATACATCCCCTCCAGACCACTGCACTCCTCCAGTGCCAGAAGGCTAACTCTGCCTCCTCTCCACTCCCCTTCCTCCAGAGCCGCTCCTTCTCATCCCTGGCCCCTAAGTGGTGGAACGACCTGCCCACCGAAGTCAATACAGCAGAGTCCTTGACCTCATTCTGTTGCTTACTCAAGACGCATCTATTCCGACAGCACTTGTAATATTAGTCCTCTGTCCCTGCTAGATAGCACTTCAGCTTTACTATGCTCCTTGTGTTCTTGATTGTTTTCCTCCTTGCTCCCTTTCCCGTAGCCCTCGTCTGTAACCCTACATCTTGAAAGCACTTAGCTTTCACCGTCCAGGATGTAGGAAGTCTCTTACTGTACTTGTGTAAATTGTAAATTGGAATTTGTAAAATGTATTATTTTGAATTGCTTTTTTAGCTAAGCTAAATTTGTAATGATTGATGCCTTGTACTTTGTTTGCACTTATGTTGTAAGTCGCCCTGGATAAGGGCGTCTGCCAAGAAATAAAAATAATAATAGTAATATGCTTAGTTTACTTACAGATTAATTGTGATGCGTAAGAATAACAAGAAACTGTGAATTTGAAAAAGTAGTGGGGTTTCTTTTTCCTTGATTAAGTTGGTGCCTAATAAAAGGTCATTTTACTTTAATTAGGATGAGAAAAACAGGTGTAACAAAGGAGACACCGAAGAAAACAGAACCACAAACAAAAATAAAAATAAGCAAGCACCAGACACACCCCCAGCTCCTTTGTTTTTACCTCCCCTAAGGACCAACCTCAAATCATCCAGCATGACCCCTATTATGTGCTGAAGAAAGCCTCCACAATCAGCCGCACACCAATCAGTGATCAGTATTCCAAAATGTAGTACTATCTAATTGCAGCACATTGAAATGACAGACATACTTAATGTAAATGATGTTATCTCATAAAAAATAATGGAGGACTGTGAGAACATCGGTCCCAGAGCAATCTAACACATATCCAAACAGTTGATAAATCACTTGGCAACATCAAAATCTACCCATTCTTTATTATTTTCTTTCATTTTCTTTTCTCTCTCTCTTATAGGAGCTGCAATCTGAGAGTGAAGCTGCTAGAGGAGGTGACGTCCAACAAGAGGAGAATGCAGGAGCTGGAGGACAACCTCCTATTCCAGCACTGAAGGGTCCCTGGTGGAGGATGAGTCTCTGATTTGAGGTCCTCAGAGTCCCCAAGACCACTGCAGAGGAGGTGAAGGGGCAGCAGGCCAGACAGAATTTGGAAAATGAAGAAGAAGAAGAAGAAGAAAGCAAGCAAGGGGAGAATTCAGCTGAGTAGAGAGCCAATGGGCTAATATTAGAATTCCCAGAATAAATTCATCCCAAGGGTGTTTATTACAAATCACTGAGGAGGAACTCAAAATCTCTCCTGGGCACTTTTGTAGGAAAGGAGAAGCATATGAACACATGAGCCCAGTTTCCAGTGCTGTCTGCTATAAGGACGTTTGGCTCTGCTGTGTCCCCAGGTCAGGAAGAAACTCAGTTTCAGTACAGCCCGAGAGGAGGACCGCCCAGTGGCCGGCCGGGACAGCATCCTGTGCTTCCTCACTGTATAGATGAGCCTGGTCAATCTCATGTACCTGGGGCTCTAACACATCTCCATGGATCATCTCCAAGCACATCGCCAACATCATCGAATACCTGACCCACGAGGTGTTCCGCTACACGGCACGCAGCCTCTATGAGGATCACAAGTTCCTCTTCACCCTCCTTATGGCCCTGAAGATCGACCTGGGGGCCAGGAAGATCTCCCACAGCGAGTTCCAGACAATCATCAAAGGTCAGCATGTTTGCACTAATTTTTTCCTCACAAAGAAAACATTGCACTTGTTTCCTCAGCAACAGTTTGATCAGTTTTGGCCAAATGCACAACTAATTAAAGACTAAGAAAAACAACATTGGTAAGTTATTAAAACAAGTGTATAAATGTGAGGAAATGTAAAGTTCTATATTTCAGAAACTTATACGATAGTTTTGCTGCTCTGGGAAGTGAGCACTACTTTGCTGTAGCATTGCTAAAAATCTCCTTGGAAAACTACATGGCTCTTCACTAGCCACTGTCCTTAAGGCTGCAAAGTTGGTGGTGCGCCTTTCCCAGCTGCTTATAGGCTTACAGTGTTCAGTGTATTCTTCATATTATTACAAGGTCTATCTGGTTGCCATATCTTCCTGTCACGTCTGTAGGGCTGTCCCGAAGGGTACATTTTAACCTTCGAAGCTTCAGAACCCATTACCAAACAATGTTTCAAAGCTTTGTGGGTGCTAATTTGCTTAATTCATTGATGACATCACATTAGCTACTAGTGTATCGATTTGAATGAACAGCCTATTTTTATGTATTTATTTATTTTTAGGTAATCCATATAAAGAAAATAAAACATCCCCTTGTAGTTTAAAATCTCAAACAGTAGTCATGTTTTTATTAAGCACACGGTTTATGTACAGGTATTTGATTTTCCTTGTGTGAAATGTGAACCTTCGAGCAAAACCAGCTTACTCATAATAAACTATGCACGATGACAAATGCATGTTAACTTTAATTTGTATTTTAGTGAATAGAGAAAAAGTGATGAATTAACCCTTGATGAATGCGGTAACATTAAAAAACACAACTGTACTGAATGTAGGAAATACTAGACACCAGAACACAGTAAGCTTAAGTTTGGTTAACTATATTAATAAAATACTCCCTTCTACAGTCCAGAGTTTGTGTCAAAATTATATTTATTTCTGTATAATAATGTGACAGGACGCTGGCTGGCATGGCATGGCTGCTGCTGACGCTCACTAATTAGGTGCTCATGTGCTGCAGCTGTGTTGTCCGCTCCCTTGCAAACAGGCTGCAGGCTCACGGCTGCAGGCAATGAGCACCAAGCGACTGTGATGTCAGCGGCAGCTGTGCATAGGCTATTTAGTCTTTCTCCTTCCCTTTGTGGAGGAGCTAACCGTTACGAAGGACACTGGAGACCATACCTTTGGACTGCCCAGAGCACCCTGTTTGTTTGTTTTTTATGTGTAAATGTTTGTATTGGTTTCCCTTTTGTTTTTCTTTTGTTTTGGACTATTGCCAACCCCAATAAAGCCTGGACAAAGCCGTAACCTGAGAATCTCTCCCTGCTTATTGTGTCTGTCTTTTACAAATAATAATAGGCCTAATAAAGGCATCATTTAAACTTAAATTAGTCAAATGATCCCAGAGATGGTTTGTTCCATCATGATATATCAGTTTTCTTTTGTACAGCTAACATTCAGCTTTTTTAGGGTCTTTTGAGCATTTAGAGATGGTGGATAAGGAAACAATAACACAGAAAACACTGAATGATCCACATGTATGCCAACATGTGGGGGTTAGGATTCTTTCTCAGAAGAAAAAATGTATTAATTTAATGATCAGTGTAAGCGTATATTTTCAGAATGCATTGTTTGAATTTAATCTGGCCAATGACTGCTGACATGAGTAATTGGCATTATACAAATGCTTTAATTGTAAGAAGCTATGAGGGACATCTGAAGTCTGGTATTCAAACAATGTCAAACTCAATTGATGTGATTGTCACGTGACGAGCATTCAAAGGTTTGGAAAACTGGTGGCCATTCCATGATTTGAAGCCTACCGTCTTGTTCTTTTCTTCTAAAGTAGTTCTGACATAGGCTGGAGGTATGTTTTGGGACATGATTTTGCTGTAGGATGAACCCCTGACCAGCTAGGCGTATACCAGAGGGTATTGCATGGCGCTGCAAAATACCGTGGTAGCCATTTCTAGTTCAGGGTGCTACTCACTCTATGCAAGTCACCGACTCTGGATCCAGCAAAAGAGCATCAGACCATCATCCTTCTTCCTCCATGTTTGACAGTTGGTGTCACACACTGAGGAACCATCCTTTCACCTACTCCATGCCGTACAAAAACCCTACATTAACCAAAGATTTCAATTTCCATTCTGATTCATCGGTCCATAAGACCTTCTTCCAGTCTTCAGTAGTCCACTGGCGGTGCTTCATGGTGCAGGAAAGCCTCTTTTTCTTATTTTGCCATCTTAGCAATCTTACTGCCACTGGACCTGTCAAACCTGCAGTTCAGTGTATGCAGTCTTCTCTTCACAGTTGAAACTGAGACTTACTTACTTGGACCAGAGTTAAGCTGTTGTCCTGTGAGCCGCCAATCACGCAAGCTGTTGGCTCTCAGAAACTTGTCTTCTGATTGTGGCTTTGGGTCTGCCAGACCTCTTTATGTCAGTTATCTCCAGTTTCTAAGTGCCTTTTGGTGGTGTAGGAAATTACTTAAAAACTGTGTTTAAATTTCAATAAAAACTGGAAAATGGGGGTGTTCTAAAACTTTTGACTGGTAGTGTGTACATATACGCCGATCAGCCATAACATTATGACCACTTGCCTAATATTGTGTAGGTCCCCCTTTTGTCGCCAAAACAGCCCTGACCCGTCAAGGCATGGACTCCACTAGACCTCCAAAGGTGTGCTGTGGTATCTGGCACCAAAGACGTTAGCAGCAGATCCTTTAAGTCCTGTAAGTTGCGAGGTGGGGCCTCCATGGATCAGACTTGTTTGTCCAGCACATCCCACAGATGATCGATTGGATTGAGATCTGGGGAATTTGGAGGCCAACACCTTGAACTTGTGATTCATCAGACCAGGCCACCTTCTTCCATTGCTCCGTGGTCCAGTTCTGATGCTCACGTGCCCATTGTAGGCGCTCTCGGCAGTGGACAGGGGTCAACATGGGCACCCTGACTGGTCTGCGGCTACGCAACCCCATACGCAACAAACTGCAATACACTGTGTGATCTGACACCTTTCTATCAGAACCAGCATTAAGTTTATTTGAGCTACAGTAGCTCGTCTGTTGGATCGGACCACATGGGCCAGGCTCCGCTCCCCACGTGCATCAATGAGCTTTGGCCGCCCATGACCCTGTCACCGGTTCACTGCTTTTCGTTCCTTGCACCACTTTCAATAGGTACTAACCACTGCAGACCGGGAACAACCCACAAGAGCTGCAGTTTTGGAGATGCTCTGACCCAGTCGTCTAGCCATCACAATTTGGCCCTTGACAAAGTCGCTCAAATAAAGGGTAGGTGTACAATACTTCAATTATATCTCCTCCTGACAAAATGAGAGTAATAAGAGCTATGATCAAGTGCCCCAAGAGACATAAAAAGCTTGCAGCACCTGGTATTTCCAGGAGGTCTCCCATCCAAACACTGACCAGGCCCTGCACTGTTTAGCTTCCGAGATCTGACGTGATCGTGCACATGTTTTATTTTTTTATTTTAAATGATCTCAGATCGTGCTGAACAACGGATCAGAATGTTAGTCACTAACATAAGTCAGCAAATCCTCATCATTGATCACACAGAAAAGTAGAACAGGACAAATATTAGTAGGGGGTAGTAGACACAGGGTCTGGAGAATCATAGTGAAAAAACAAGATTATCATGCAGAAGTTCCACAAGAACATTATTATACAAGAAAAATTGGTTAAATCGAGACATAACCCTCTCCTCCCTCTTACAATAAGAAAGCACAGACAAAATGTCTTTGACACTCAGTGTGAAAGGTTGAACTACGTCCACTGTTTCACCAGTAGATAGAGATCAGTTTCGCCTCTTGTAAACTGTAAGGCGAGCATGACTCAAAAGAAAGTTGATGAATCCCACATTGACTTTGGGGAACACGCCATGTAACCCAAATAAGAAGAGAGAATCCCAGGATACCTGCTGAGCCTCCACTTCAGCAAAGCCATAGAATCCCTCCAACAACCAGCATAAATAAGCCCACAACCCCTGCAACTCTGCACACTGTAGAAAAAAGTGCATAATTCCTTCCACCTGCTGGTGACACACGGAACACAAAGCAGTGTCTGCAAGATATAACTTATGGAGGAGCCACTGGGAAAATATGCAGTTTTGCCGCAACCGAAAATCAACATCCTCACAAGCAGGGGAATTAAAAGCAATCCGTAAGTTCCTCCATAAGTGGGAAACAGACATGGTGGGGCACCTCTTCTGCCAAACCAATTCAGGCACTGGCCAGACGAAAACTGAACACAAGAGGGTCAGATAAAACAGCCGTGTCACACAATCAAGAAAGGGGACAGGAAACTTCTCCCCCTGCAAAATAAATTGTGGGACAGACATTTCGGAACGCTGGATAGTGTTACACCTCTCTTTAATGACTCTTATCCAACTCTCAGGAAGAGCACTCTTAATGGTAGGAGACGCCACAGCCACGTCTCTAAAAGGCACATCCTCATCCTTCTCCCAAATCGAATCCGCAATGGCCTGAGTGGGCAAGAACCCCTCACGAACCACATACATGATATCCCTCACCCGAAGCACCCCTGCCTCCACAAAACACTGCACATAAAGGGACTTGCCACCTGATTGAAGCAAAGGGTTTAAAAATAGTGGCAGATCGAGAATCTGCTCCCTACTATCGGGACTGAAGGACAGGGATGGCAAGAATTCGGCCCAAGAGAGCAACACTTCCCTATAAAACTGGGGAATATCCTGCACCATAGAAGGCTGTAGACACATACACAACATGCCCTCTCCTATCCCCAACCCCCTCCATTTATTAAAATAGTGCAGCAAAAACCCTTTCCACACACTACAATTCCCCCGGTCTAAAAACCACTTCAGCACCTTAATATGAAAACTGTTCTTCTTTAATGCCAGATCTGCAAGCATCAAACCACCCCTACTAACTTCCCCAATCATGGTAGTATAGCTGATCTTCGCCGGCTTACCCTCCCACAAAAACCTGACCACTAAGCTTTTCATATGGATCTCAACCCACTGAGGAAGCTCCATCACGTACAAAAAAAAACAGGGCCAGGAGAGCAACAGGCTCTTAATAACCAGAACCCGACCTTTTAAAGTTAAAACTCTGCAAGACCAGAGATTTAAAATCGCCACTAATTTCTGGAGCGTGCCCAGCCAATTCAACTCCGCAACCACCTCCTCCTCCAAACCAATGTACACTCTGTACATCTGTAGCGCATCCCCCGCCACTTTAAAGGGAATAGACAGGGTAGACAGTGCAAAACTTGGTTGAATGGCCATAATTTCAGATTTGCCAACATTCACCTTTGCCCCGGAAGCTGAACAGTACATATCAAAAACTGCCATCACTGTAGGAATCCCAGCCAAACTGGAGAGCGTGAGAGTTGTATTGTCCGCATGCTGATAAAGAAGGGACTGAACTACACCCCCAGGGACTGTAATGCCCACAATCTCCTTATTCTGCTGTAATGCCAAACTCACAGATTCCACCACCAGAGAATAAAGCAAAGCGGAGAGGGGGCAACCCTCACTGACCTCTCCACTGGGAAAAAAATCTGTCAAATACCCATTGCATTTAACCCGGCTATAAATACCCGTGTAAAAAACCCCAACCCAGGAAATAAAACGCTCACCAAACCCAAACCGCTGAAGCAGCTCAAGCAGATGCTTGCTTGACCCTATCAAATGCCTTCTCTTTGATCGATCTTCAAGATATAGCCCTCCTTCTGCTCCTCCTTCAAATACCCCTCAACATCCCTTATAGAACAGATATGATCCGCTATATCCCGCCCCGGCACACAATACGTCTGGCTAGGGGAGAGATGATGAGGCAACACTGTTTTCAAACGGCTTGCAAATATTTTAGTGAGTATCTTATAGTCACAGTTTAAAAGGCTAATAGGGCGATAATTCCCCAAAGAAGACCTCTCCCCTTGCTTCTTATAAATCAAAGAGATAACCCCCCGCCTCATTGTTCTACTTAAGACACCTCGCCGCTCAATCTCTGCAAACACTTGCAAAAGGAGGGGACTGAGGAGATCCAGAAAGTGAGCATAAAACTCAACTGCCAAACCATACGAGCCAGGTCTCTTATTCAAACTCATCTCCCCCACCACCATCTCAATCTCCTCCACACTGATCACCCCATCACAAACCTCACAATCCTCCTCCCGTAGTTCAGTGGACAGAAAAGAAAGGAGCTGATCTCGATCCTCCTGCTTTGTCTCCTGCCTTTTGTACAGAGTCTCCCCACCTCAGTCAAAATGTCTCCCTGATCCCTCAAAGTGGAGCCATCACTCAAAACCAACTCCTCAATATACGCTGCCTGCTGCCTCTCCTTTTCCAGCCCAAAGAAAAACTTGGTGCTCCTTTCCCCCTCCACCACATACTGTGCCCGAAACCTAACTATTGCGCCCACACAACAGTCATTCTCCAAGTCTGCAAACAGACTCCTCAACTGGAAGGCGGCCGTAATCTGTCTCTCCCTTTGCACCTGCAGTTTATGCCATTGTACCCCAAACCGAATGCTAAACTCTTTCATGTGGTATTTGAGATTATCCGACCAAGCACACTTTTCAGTTTCAAATAAGCGACAGGACAGACTGCTCTCCACAAGTCTCTCAATCCCCTCATTAAAATTCACCTCTTTCAAAAGTTATTTATTAAAACACCAAAGCCCAGGCCCCTTCTGCAATTTACGGAAATTAAGCTCAAAGGAAAAGAAAGCATTGTCCCTGAAAGAAGTATACCCATAAGAGACTTTCCCTATATTGCTCAAAAAAGAGCCATGACAGAGTCCAAAATCAATACAACTCTGCTTTAAAACATTTTGAACTATCTGTCTCTGAGAGAACTCTCCCTTGAATACATTCCTGCTACGCCAGAAATCAAGGAACCCACTTTCCAAAAGCAACCATCCCAACCGATCCCTGGAACAATCCCTTTTAAAATCCATCCCACTGCCAATATTCAATCTACTCATAGAAACATTAAAATCCCCCACCACCAGTACATTATCTCTTAACAAATGTTTCTCCAACCCCTCAAAGAAGGCAGAACGGTCTCTCTGCTCATTAGGACAATAAACAGTCAACAACTCAAAACTAAAACCTTGAGTAGAAACAAGCAACAAAAACCTCCCTTCTGAATCTCCATCAACCCTCGAAACTGTTCCTGGAAAGCAAGATCTCACCAATACCGCCACCCCACTTCTATGGTTAGTGAAATTACTAAAAAATATCTGCCCATCCCACAAATGCTGAAAGTTCCGAACCAAATCATCATCCCAAAAGGTTTCCTGCAAACAAACTATATCCGTTGTATGGACATTAGAAAACAGCTTTCCCCAAATCCCGCAATCCCGTGAGGTACAAGAAATCATGAGGAACAACAAAGTATGGAAACCATCATCATGCTTCTTCCTCTTCCTCTTCTAAAACATCGAAACTCCCCGAAAAGCAGTAAGCAGTTGTATAGGCAACAGGAGCCAAGGGACTTAAAAAAACGAACAAAACAAAAAAAACTAACATTTAGAAGCATGTGGCCACTACAGTGTCAGGCTTGCAGAATGATTGCCTTCCTGGATGAACTCATCCAAGAAGGTTTCATATTTGAACATTGTCAACAGGTTGAAATCCTAGAGATCAAAGTTTGTGATCTTGAGGCTCAGCTTGTTGAGCTGCACTGCATTGGGGATATAGAAGAATTGGTCCATCAGCCCATAAGAGAGATGGTGTGCATGCCAAAACCTAGGAGAGTTGAGACCGTAGAGCAGGAAAGTGTAGAGAACTGCTGGGTTACAGTAGAGTCGTAACAGCAGAACAGGGCATGCACAACCCCTAGAGACACCCCAAGAGCTAGAATTGCCCAACAGGTTCCAACTGCTGGACACTGAGTTGGACAATGACAGCTCAGTGGGTGATTGGGGGCAGTTGAGCACCAGAGCACCATGGTGCCCACTCCCCCCCAGAAGAAAGAGGTAGTTATAGTAGGAGACTAAATTCTTAGAGGTGTAGATCACAGTGCGCTCTAGTGATAAGGAGACCCACATGGTATCTTGCCTGCCTGGTGCTCAGGTTGCAGATCTCCCTAAACTAGTAGACGGGCTACTGGCCAAAGCCAGGGGGAATCCACTGGTCATGGTCCACATTGGAACCAATTACATAGGAAAAGGTAGGACAGAGGTTCTGCAGGACAAATTTAAAGAGTTAGAAACAAAACTAAAGAGCAGAACCTCCATGGTAGTTTTCTCCTAAATACTTCTGGTACCACGTGCCAGGCCAGGGAGACAGGCAGAGATTAGAAAGTTTAACACGTTGTTGAAATCTTGGTGTAGGAAAGAGGTGTTTAGGTTTATGGAGCATTGGTTTTTCTTCTGGGATAGATGTAGACCATCCGGTTTGTACAGGTTCCATCTAAACAAAAGGGGGGCTAATGCATTGGGAGAGCATATGGGCAGAGAAATTGAGAATCATTTAAACTAGGGACCAGGGGGGCAGGGAGCTCTAACAATGGGAGATGTTCCACTAAGGAAAGAAAACAAAGGGAATCCGCTAGTAGGAAAGTCCTGAAATGTTTGTACCTCAGTGCCAGGAGTATAAGGAACAAGATGTTGGACTTAGAAGCCACAGTGCTGGCATGTGACTATGATGTTGTAGGTGTGACGGAAACATGGCTTACAGAAAACGATGGGGATGAATACAAGGTAGAAGGATACACACGGTTTAGGAGAGACAGGCAAAATCGAAGAGGGGGTGGGGTAGCATTATATGTGAAAAATGACATTGAGGCAGAAGAACTAAAATTAAATCCCAGTAACAGAACAGAATCTTTGTGGGTGAAACTTTTGGACAAGAGATCTGGAGGATTAGTGGTAGGAGTGTGTTACAGGCCACCCAACTCAGATATTCAGCAAGATGTTGCATTGTACAGTGTAATCAGGACTGCATGTAGCAAGGATGTGGCTGTTATAATAGGGGATTTCAATTTCCCAAACATAGACTGGGAAAGCCCAGTTGGGACTACAGAGGCAGAAATAGAGATGGTTGAGATGGTAAATGACTGCTTTCTGACTCAATTTGTCAGGGAACCAACCAGGGAGAGTGCATGCATTGACTTGATATTTTCAAATGACCAAGATAGAGTCAGAAGGTCACTAGTTAGATAACATTCAGTTGTGGGCCGACACCTGGCAGATGAAATTCAATGTGGACAAGTGCAAGGTAATACACGCAGGTAACAGAAATGTCCACTGTAATTACACTATGGGAGGAATAGAACTAGATGAAGTATCGGATGAGAAAGACCTAGGAGTCTATGTGAACTCTTCACTTTCTCCATCCAAACAATGTGGGGAAGCAATAAAAAGGCAAACAGAATGCTAGGGTATATTGTCAAAAGTGTAGAATTTAAAACAAGGGAAGTAATATTAAGACTGTACAATGCGCTAGTTAGAGCTCATCTGGATACTGTGGATAGTTCTGGGCTCCACACTTCAAGAAGGATATCGCTGCTCTAGAGGCAGTTCAGAGGAGAGCAACCAGACTTATTCCAGGTCTGAAGGGAATGTCCTACTCGGAAAGACTGAGGGAACTGAACCTTTTCACACTGGAACAGAGGAGACTACGTGGGGACTTGATCTAAGTCTTCAAAATCAAGTAGGGCATCGACCACATCAAACCAGAGGAGCTTTTCCAGATCAGCAGGGACACACGTACCTGGGGACACAAACAAAAATTGGGCTTCAAGGCATTCAAAACTGAAAACAGGAGACACTTCTTTACACAGAGAGTTGTCACAATCTGGAACAAACTCCCCAGCAATGTAGAAGCTGAAAATTTGGGAACATTTTAAAATAGACTGGATAGGATCCTTGGATCACTTACTTTTTAATGGACACCAAACAAGCAAGATGGGTTGAATGGCCTCCTCTCGTTTGTAAACATTCTTATGTTCTTATAACCCTGGAGGAGGTATTGTCCACACAGGGTTTGGCCACAACCCTCTTCCGCTTCTGCAACACCTGCATGCGGCTATCCAACCCAACCTCCTTGTCCTCCTGCCCACCCTCACCTGCCAACCCCAGACCTTCCACCTTACCAATGAGGCACACCTCATCAACCTCTGTCCCCCCCAAAACCATCTCTTCATGAGCGGAAGTAGCAGAGGGCACCAGGTCACCCCCTACTCCCACAGAAACAAATGGTTGTTGCCCCTCTGTCTCGCCCTCCATCAAAGTCTCTTCCCCACACGACTGCACCGGCACCTCCACAGGCTCAGCAACACTCTCCTCCATCAAAATCTCATCCTGGGGACCTTCACACAATAGAGCCTGCTGCGCCAACTGATCTCCAAGATTCCACTTCATCAAAGTCTTGTCCACCGGTCTCCCACACAAAAGTGCAGGCTGCACCACCGGCTCTGCAACACTCACGTCCATCAAAGTCTGCTCCTCGGGACCTTCACACAACATTGCCGACTGTTCGACCTGCTCCCCAAGGCTCTCTTCCAACCATCGGCGTCGTTAGACCCAGACCCTCCAACTCTGAGCAATGCACAAACAAATGCAAAATCCCCTCCACCCTCTGCCGACACACTGAACACACTGCACTCTCACCTATACACAGTGTATGGAGGAACCATTGAGAGAAAATACAGTTGTGCCGCAATCGAAAGTCTATATCCTCACAATTGGGGGAATTAAAGACAAGACACAAGTTTCGCCACATATGAGTAACTTTCAAGGTCGGGCACCTCCGCTGCCAAACCAATTCTGACACTGGCTGGACAAAGATCTTATGCAATAGGGTCAAATAAACATGCTTTGTCACACAGGCTATAAAAGGAACAGGAAACTTTCCCCCCTGTAATATAAACTGCGGGACAGTAGCTGTAGAGAGCAATATGCAGTCACACCCCTCATTAATAACCCATACCCACGACTCAGGGATAACGCTCTTAATGGCAACATATTCTGCCGCATCCACTCCTACAGGAACATCCTCATCCGTGCCTCTTATAAACCAAAGATTACCCCGTGCCTCATAGTCCTACTCAAAATGCCCCTGTGTACGATATCCACAAGAACTTGCAAAAGGAGAGGACTTAGAAGATCCAAAAAGTGACGATAGAACTCGACCGTCAAACCGTCAGAGCCCGGACTCTTATTTGCACTCATCCCCTGGACCGCAGACTCTACTTCACCCACACTAATCGCCCCATCACAAACCATACAATCCTCTTCCCTCACTGTAGAAGAGACAAAGGACAGGAGCCTATCTCTATCCTCCCTCCCTGACTCTTGCCTTGTATACAGGATCTTGTAAAAACTGTTCGACCTGCTCCCCAAGGCTCTCTTCCAACCATCGGCGTCGTTAGACCCAGGCTAATCTCCCAGTAATAGCCCCGGATCTATTGACCCCCCCCCCGCTCCTGCCGAAGAAATCACCATCAGCACCACCACCCCTCCCGCACGTACTGGAGAAATCTACCACCACCTTCCCCACAACCTCTCCTCCTGATGATCCCCCTAAGGGGTCACAAATGCAGTACATGGACTTCTTACTACACCCTGAACATAACAGGGCAGAGCAGCGTCTAACAGAATGGCAGTGCACACCACAGTCAAAACAAATAAAAGTAGGGCAGTCCTTCATTAAATGCTCAGAGGACAGACAGAGAGAGCAGATTTTGTGTTGATTATTATTTAGAACCCGGAAATGCCGAAGTTCTTCATCAGTCATGAATTTTGCACTGTATGGAAGTGATGAAACATCAGGAGGAAACTGAACGGTCACAAACCGAGTTCCATCTGTAACATGGGTACCAGGATAAAACCGTCTCTTTAGATCAGAGATCACCTTCACTCCCCACAGATGGAGTTTATTCAAAACGTCAGCATCGGAAATACATGCAGGTAGGTTCAAAAAGAGACAACTACCTTATTGGACACAAGCAGCGAAACATCACAATCCACACCATCGATGGTAAGGCCAAACAATAAAGCATTCACCACTTCAGTGCTTACAACAGTGAGCTCATATGTTATTATTATTATTTTTGTCATTTAGCTGACGCTCGTATCCAGGGCGACTTACATATGTATCAGGCCTTCGGGGTACACAGGCTAATACTTTCCCAAAACCACATTGCTGATCAATGACAGCCAAAACAGATGTACCAAAAACCTGGCTGATATCATTCACACAAACCACTACCGTACGCTCTTTACAGTACCTTGGCCTGTCTTTAGGGGTCAGGGAAGTATTCCCTCCCCTATCCCCCTCAAATGCAATCCAAAAGGAAACCCAATGTGCAAAATGTGCAGAAAACACAACAATAACAAAACAAAATATGAAAAGTTATCCACAAAGAGAGGAGCATGCCAAAGCACACTCCCTCCTTGCTCAAATGTGACAAACCGGTCCGGTCACTCCCGCAATCAAGGTGCGTTCAGGACGGTGTGGCCGCAAGCCGAGAGACGTGGCTACATAATGACTCTTAAAGAAAGGCAGGCGGGTATTGACGGAACTTCCACCAAACAAAAAAAAAGAAAAATGGAAGGAAAAATGTCAGTACAAGAAAGGGTGTTGAAAGTAGGAGGGTAGGTGTACAATACTTCAATTATATCTCCTCCTGACAAAATGAGAGTAATAAGAGCTATGATCAAGTTACCCAAGAGACATAAAAAGCTTGCAGCACCTGGTATTTCCAGGAGGTCTCCCACAGGGTTCCCGCAGCTGTAGGTGTTAAATTTGCGGATGGTGCATTTAAGGCTGATGGGAAAATTGTCACGCACAGTGGCATGGTAGGTAAAACGTCTAATTAGTGTGTATTTGTTTGATTAAAGGACGACTTAGGCGGATCCGCCTAAAATTCGGGCATCGATTACAAAGTATTAATTATCTGATAAACGATTTGAGATAAAGATATGCAGTGTTTTTAGCTGCGTATCTGAGATTCTGCTGAAAAGAGCCATGTGCTGTGTGTTTTCATCACGTACTTCCTGGTTTTAGAAATTCAATGCGCAGTGCAGCACACGGGGCTGGAGTTGCCCAATGGAGAGGATGTTACTATGTGTGTCATGGAAATCTGCCATTACTAGCCAATCAAAAAAAACCTGTCTCAGGCAGCTGATCAGTGTCGGGTTACAGACCGAGCAGCGCCAGAGAGGGGGGGCGTATACATTTCAGCTCATATTTCAACTATTATAGATGCTACTGTTATATATGTGGTATCTATGGATTCAGAGCAGCTTCAGCTATGCAAGTGTTATGTACTTATAATATATATAATATAATAATATATACTGTAAGTGGAAAATGTGCAATAAAGTGAAAAAATAAACAGAATTAGATATATTTTCTGACCTGATCAAGCTTGTAAGGTCAGCAGAATATATAACAAGACCCCCTGGCTTGCTACATGACCCTCTGCCACTTCTTGGAGAGGTCCAGCTTTGCTCAGTGGCATGTCTGACGGACCTCAATAACTCAGGGAAAATAGAATCTCAACCTAAGGCTTTGAAGAGCATGGTCTATGTGTCAAAATTGTTCACTATTACTGTGTGGGGTGTGAATTAATTTATAATGTAAGTTTCTTAAATAGTTTCTTATTTTTGAATTGCACATTGTTCACTCAAATACTGTCTTATGAGTACATTATGCATGAACAATGCATTTAGCAGAGGTTTTCCTGAAGAAATAGATATAAAACACTTTGTGGTTTATAAGCAAATGCATATTGTTTATCAGCTAGAATGTAAAAGTGGTAAAAACGGGAAACATTGGCTTAGTATTGGACAATGAGAGACTTCGCCATTAAAATAAGTTTTACGTTTGCATTATGTTAGCTAGCTACAGACATTGACGTCTGGTTACGTGTGATCTTTTCATTGTTTAGACATTTTAATTATATTTGTTGAGGTCTTAAAAAGGTCTTAAAAAGTACTGAATTTGACTTTAAAAATGAAAAGAACCCTGTCCCACAAGTACTGACCAGGCCCTGCCCTGTTTAGCTTCAGAGATCTGAAGAGATTGGGTGCGTTCAGGAAGGGTGTGGCCACAAGCATCCGTGAATTGAAAAACCCTTCCAACAAATGCTCTAGAAATGTACGCAATTCCTCCAACTCTGAGCAATGCACAAACAAATGCAGAATCCCCTCCACCCTCTGCCGACACACTGAACACACTGCACTCTCAACTATACCCAGTGTATGGAGGAGCCATTGAGAGAAAATACAGTTGTGCCGCAATCGAAAGTCTATATCCTCACAATTGGGGGAATTAAAGACAAGACACAAGTTTCGCCACATATGAGTAACTTTCAAGGTCGGGCACCTCCGCTGCCAAACCAATTCTGACACTGGCTGGACAAAGATCTTATGCAATAGGGTCAAATAAAAATGCTTTGTCACACAGGCTATAAAAGGAACAGGAAACTTTCCCCCCTGTAATATAAACTGCGGGACAGTAGCTGTAGAGAGCAATATGCAGTCACACCCCTCATTAATAACCCATACCCACGACTCAGGGATAACGCTCTTAATGGCAACATATTCTGCCGCATCCACTCCTACAGGAACATCCTCATCCGTGCCTCTTATAAACCAAAGATTACCCCGTGCCTCATAGTCCTACTCAAAATGCCCCTGTGTACGATATCCACAAGAACTTGCAAAAGGAGAGGACTTAGAAGATCCAAAAAGTGACAATAGAACTCGACCGTCAAACCGTCAGAGCCCGGGCTCTTATTTGCACTCATCCCCTGGACCGCAGACTCTACTTCACCCACACTAATCGCCCCATCACAAACCATACAATCCTCTTCCCTCACTGTAGAAGAGACAAAGGACAGGAGCCTATCTCTATCCTCCCTCCCTGTCTCTTGCCTTGTATACAGGATCTTGAAAAATCTACCCACCTCAGTCAAAATCTCCCCCTGATCCCTTACAGTAGAACCCTCCCTTGAAATGAGTTCTTCAATATACGCCACCCGCTGTCTCTCCTTCTCCTGCCCAAAGAAAAACGCAGTGCTCCGTTCCCCCTCCACTACATACTGTGCCCTAGACCTAACCATTGCCCCAGCACAACGGTCATGCTCAAAATCCTCAAAACTGTTCCTCAACTCTTCAACCCTCTGCACATTGGCTGGAGTAGAAGCAGCCCATGTATATTCCTCCTGTAAGGCGGCTCTAAGCTCGTTCTCCCTCTGCACCCGCTGTTTGTGTCTCTTAACACCAATCTGAATACCAAACACCTTAATGTTATACTTTAAATTGTCCCACCAAACACACTTTTCCATATGAAATAAAGGACAGGACATACTGCTCTTCAGGAGATTCTCAATCCCTGCATTGTAATCCACCTCCTTCAAAAGCTGATTATTAAAGCACCAAAGCCTAGGCCCTTTCTGCAATGTACTGAAGTTAATCTAGAAAAAAAACTATGGTCACTGAAACACCTATAAAACACCTTCCTAAATTGCCCAAAAAGGAGCCATGACATAATCCAAAGTCAATTTGACTCTGCTTTAACACATTTTGAACAAGTTGTCTCGTAGAGAACTCTCTCTCGAAAACATTCCTACTTCGCCAAAAATCTATATTTCCACTTTCTGCAGGTAGTCTTTCCAAACGATCTCTGGAAACATCCCCCCTAAAACTCATCCCATTGGCAATATCCAACTTAGTCCAAAAAACATTAAAATCCCCCACAACAATTACATTATCATGGACCAAATGTTTCCCCAATCCCTCAAAGAAATCAAACCGATCTCTCGGTTCGCTGGGGCAATAAACAGTCAACAACTCAAAGCTGGAAACTGAAGTAGACAAGCAATTTCAAGAACCTCCCCTCTATATCTGCTTCAATCCGTGAAACTGTTCCCTGAAAAGCGGATCTCACTAATACTGCCACCCCCCTCCTATGATTAGTGAAATTACTAGTAAATATCATCCCATCCCACAAATGCTTAAAGCTATGAACAAAGTCTGCATCCCAAAAAGTTTCCTGTAGACAAACAATATCTGTATCACGGACAGTAGTAAATAGTTTTTGCAACTTTCCAAAGTCACGCAACCCATTAATGTTTAACGAAATACAAGAAATCATGAGAAGAAAAAGAAAACAAAGTACAGAACCCATCAAACATCAAACCTCCCTGATGTAGTCTCAATCTCGCCCAAATTCCTAATATGCTTACTCCTGTGCATAACCCTGGAGGAGATATTGCCCACACAGGGTTTGGCCACAACCCTCTTCTGCTTCTGCAATCCAACCCAACCTCCTTGTGCTCCTGCCCACCCTCGCCTGCCAACCCCAGACCTTGTACCTTACCAATGAGGCACACCTCATCAACCTCTGTCCCCCCCAAAACCATCCCCTCAATAGCGGAAGAAGCAGAGGGCACCAGGTCACCCCCTGCTCCCCCAGTAACAAATGGTCATTGCCCCTCTGTCCCGCCCTCCATCACAGTCTCTTCCCCACACGACTGCACCGGCACCTCCACAGGCTCAGCAACACTCTCCTCCATCAAAATCTCATCCTGGGGACCTTCACACAATAGAGCCTGCTGCGCCAACTGATCTCCAAGATTCCACTTCATCAAAGTCTCGTCCACCGGTCTCCCACACAAAAGCGCAGGCTGCACCACCGGCTCCGCAACACTCTCATCCATCAAAGTCTCCTCCTCGGGACCTTCACACAACAGTGCCGGCTGTTCCACCTGCTCCCCAAGGCTCTCTTCCAACAAAGTCCCGTCCTCTCCCCCACTCCATAGTGCCAGGTGTTCCACTACCTCAACAGATGTCTCTGCCCCACCATCTCCCACAGCCATGCCATGTGTATCTACCACCACCTCCCCTACAACCTCTCCCCCTGAGTCACAAATGCAGTACATGGGCTTCTTACTACACCCTGAACATAACAGGGCAGAGCAGCGTCTAACAGAATGGCAGTGTACACCACAATCGAAACAGATAAAAGTATGGGCAGTCCTTCATTAAATGCTCGGAGGACAGACAGAAAGAGCAGATTTTGTGTTGATTATTATGCAGAACCAGGAAATGCCGAAGTCCTTCAGCAGTCATGAATTTAGCACTGTATGGAAGTGATGAAACATCAGGAGGAAACTGAACGGTCACAAACCGAGTTCCATCTGCAACATGGGTACCGGGATAAAACCGTCTCTTTAGATCAGAGATCACCTTCACTCCCCACAGATGGAGTTTATTCAAAACGTCAGCATCGGAAATACATGCAGGTAGGGCAAAACTTGGGCAAAAAATTGCAAGAAAACAAACAATAACAAAACAAAATAGGAAAAGTCATCCATGAAGAGAGGAGCATGCCAAAACACACTCCCTCACTCCCCATGCACAAAATCGCCACACTGGTCCGGTTACTCCCGCAATTATGCACAAGGTGCGTTCAAGACGGTGTGGCCGCAAGCCGAGAGACCTGGCTGCATAATGACTCTTAAAGGCAGGTGGATATTGACGCAACTTCCACCCAAAAAAAAAAATGTCAGTATAGGAAAGGGTGTTGAAAGTAGCCGGGTAGGTGTACAAAACTTCAATTATATCTCCTCCTGACAGAAAGACAGTAATAAGAGCTATGATGAAGTTACCCAGGAGACATACAATTTTGAATAAAATAATCTATAAAATAATAACCGACACCAGCTCATCACATGTTCTCTGAAATAACAAAACAGAAAGTGCAATTTGATGCATTTTGTGAAAAGACACACGTGATCTTTTACCTTTACTGTAAGTCTGTGTCAAGTTGGTGTTGACTAGCGCAGCACTGCGATCTGAGCTCAATCCAGGACAGGGAGATCAGGCTGAAGGGAGTCCTACAGCTCACACTGGCAGCTGCCTGGGTGTATTGAGGTGAGCTCTGTCCACAGCAGTCAGTTGTAGTGTACCAGTAGGGCAGCATGGTGGTCACCAGTCTCCCCAGCAGCCCCAGCAGGACACCGGTGAGCTCTGACCCAGCTGAGCCCATGCCAGCTTCTACTGCCCCTGCGGCAGACTGTGCCCCTCGCTGCCTCTCCTCACACTGGCACCCTGGCACACGTTCTCAGTGTGTTTGTACTGAAGGTACTGAAATCCACCAATCAAAGCTGGGACAGCACTGACTCACCGGCGTGGGGAAAACAATATTTCTGTAACATAGCCACACTATGTTTTAGATAACATCTATTGAAGATTAACCTTAAATTATGTAATTGCATTAACTTGCTTCAATAATGTATGCCAACATTTGACCTATTACACAACTTGGCATACGGTTGTAATTTGGTGGTATTTAAAAAAAAAAAAAAAACATTTAATTTGATCCCTTTAATTCATTATCATGGTTATGGAAATATGAATAAGGTGAATATGTGTAAAACTCAAGGTTCAAAAATGTTCAGGAAAACAAGACTGAGAATTGTAAAAGCAAAATACTATGTTTGATAAAAAATATCTTGTGAATTGGCGCCCTTTGGTCTGTAAAGAGACAAAGGCTTACACGCTACTCATATGGAGACTAAAACCAGTTTGACATATTCTCATTTACCCTGTATCTGTCTTTCTACTCGTATGCTGCCATGGCAGTCATTTATCATATAGCTCTACTCTCAACTGGTTGCCCCACCACAGCATGCAACATGTTCATGAAGCTTGTACTGGCCTGCCAGTGTCTGGACAAGACTGCACCCATGGAAGACCACAATGCTCCTCCTGCACCAGAAGACTCAGTGTCCAGTGAATTATCAACAATTCTCCCAAGAAGATTCTCCCAAATACCCAATTCTTCCAAATGCCCAAATCTTTAATCTAGGACATGAAAGAGCACCCTAGCCTTAACAAAAGACTAAGTCTTAGGGACTCTGACCTTAAAACTGGGGACTTAGATTTGTCAAATCTGAAATTTTCACAAACTTATTTTGCAAATACAGACAGTCTGTGCAGCCCTGCAGAAGACACTTTAGGGCTCGAACTGAGGGGCTGAATGGCTTTCAATCTGGTAACAGTAATGAATACAATGCAAATCCTTCTTATGTGATGTATAAAGGGAAAAAGAAAATGAAGAAAAACATATGCATGTATAGTACCGGTGCATTGCTGTGATTCATTGTGGGTCAGTATTGAGTCTATTTTTCATGATAAAGTATGTTTTTTAAAGGTCTTATTTTTACCATCATGATCTGTTTACTGGAAACTTACATGTATTTGTGAAACCCTGCTGTATATCCTTGAAATGATCAATACAAACTGGATTTTTTTTTTTTTTGCTAATTGAAAACCTCAGAAGCAGAAAGTGGTATTAAGTGCGGGTTTGTCAGTGTTGATTAGCAGGTGGGTCAGTTTGGATTTATTCCCCTGATTACTTTGATGTTTGTCTCACACTAAGATAATGTTAGAAAGAGAGAGAACATATTCTGCCAGCGAAGACAGTGATGAGAGAGTTGCATGTTCAGGGAAGATCATTTATATCTGTAACCTTTTCTGAAAGCTCAGATATGATAATCCTAAGTATAACCTAAAGCAAAACATACTGTTGGTGTGGGCATTGGAGGAAAACTGGAAGTGGGCAGCATTTGTGAGGATTTTGGCTTTTTTTTATGGTGCAGATGTTCTGTTTTTTATTACGGGATCACAATCCAACCATTATTAAAGCCAATTCCAGTGCTCTTTAGCACCCCAGCCTGTAGTTGGTATTGGTGGTATTGCAGCCAAAATCAGTAGGCAGAATTGGCAATACGATTGGCTCTGAATCAGGGGTGTCAGACTCCAGTCCTGAGGGCTGCAGTGTCTGCTGGATTTTGTTCCAGACCAGCTTGGCTCATTAATTGCTCCAATTAAACAATTAGGCGTAACCAGACTACTATATATAGCTTAGATGAACACAAGTAATACATCCAACATCAAAAATCTACATGAACGTTAAACAAAAATAATTTTAAAAATGAGTTTTTAATGAGGGAACTGAAAAGTACAACTGAAGAAAATGTAATTCTAAATAATGAAACATTTACCATATTGTATTATTTTTGCTCACAACAATACTTGACGTAATTCAGTGCATAACCCCACAAGGCCGGCCTTTCAGGGGACATGTGAGGCATATTTTCAAACACATGCTTTATTTTTATTTTGGATTCATCTGGGACACACTTCATTAATATTAAGTTAAACCAAAATGGTCTGTTTTTTGTAGGAACATGTCCAGAGCCTTGACAGACCTAAGAGGTAGTACAGAGAGAAACACAGAGCACCTCACTGTTCCACTAATGTTAAGTGTGATTCATTTTGTGAATTGTCAAATGTCTGTGCAAAGCTCAAATGGTCTTCATAAATATATTTAAAATGTTTTTTTTAGGACTTGCAAGATACGGAAGATGAATCAAAGGTGAAGAGACAGGCAGCTACACTCACAGTGGCTGAGGTGAGCATTATCTAGTTTCATATTTTTTCTCTCCCCTCAACTGATCTGTCTTTCTGCACCCCCATCTCTCTTATTCATGTTTTTCACAATATGAGAGCAGAGTAAATCCTTGATATGATAGCTTTGATATGATAGGAAGGTAAATAAGTGTCAGGAGGCAGTTACATAGGCAACCCTTTTGATAAACAGTCAATGCCACTGATATAGTGATACAGAGAATTCATATTAAATATTAAATAAAAAGTTGTGGTTGCAAAAGTATTCAATCCCTTTGGTGTGGCAATCCTAAATTAATTCAACTGCACAAAATGACCTTAACAAACCACACAATTAGTGGAATGGCCTAAATACTTCTGCCAGCTTTCTACAATGTTTTATATTTCTTTACCATATTTCAGCTGTTAGCATCATGCTTTTCAGAGCTGTGCTGTATGGTCCTCATGACCAAATAACTGCTGGGTTTCACATCCCTGTCCTGCAGCTGTAGTGCTCCTCCCAAGAGGTAAAGACACTTTCCTCAGGGCAGACTGTCTCTCCCCGCATGTGCATCCGTGTGAACAGGTTTCAGTGGGACGACCCAGAGCTGCACCGGGCCTGTGAGGAGAGCAGGGTGCTGTACTGCGACCCAGGCTGCCAAGGCCGCTCACTATGGGTCAACCCCGGAGAGGTGTGGTGCAGGTGAGTGTCTCTCTCTCCTTATTTCCCTTTCTTCCTTCTTGCTCTGGTCCTCTCTTACGCTTGTTTTCAGCGCAGGGCACACACCCTGAATTCCATCCATCCTGAACCATCCTGAACCTGCCATTTGTAACTTTCTGATTATTGCTCAAGGTATGGTGAGGACAATGATGCTTTTAAAGTGGAGAGTTTCCCCAGCAGTGGCGATGCTGACAATAAAGAGGACATAACTAAAGAAGGGACAAGCACTGTGGGGAAGGTGACCTCACACTACCACTCAGGCTCCTCCTCAGATGAGGAGCGGCACCCGGGACGGAATCCCGGGATCAGCCCAGAACTACACGGGAGGATCTTGTTAATGATCTCAAGGCAGCTGGGACCATAGTCACCAAGAAAACAATTGGTAACACACTACGCCATGAAGGACTGAAATCCTGCAGCGCTTGCAAGGTCCCCCTGCTCAAGAAAGCACATGTACAGGCCCGTCTGAAGTTTGCCAATGAATATCTGAATGATTCAGAGGAGAACTGGGTGAAAGTGTTGTGGTCAGATGAGACCAAAATCGAGCTCTTTGGCATCAACTCAACTCGCCGTGTTTGGAGGAGGAGGAATGACCCCAAGAACACCATCCCCACCGTCAAACATGGAGGTGGAAACATTATGCTTTGGGGGTGTTTTTCTGCTAAGGGGACAGGACAACTGCACCGCATCAAAGGGACAATGGACGGGGCCATGTACCGTCAAATCGTGGGTGAGAACCTCCTTCCCTCAGCCAGGGCATTGAAAATGGGTCGTGGATGGGTATTCCAGCATGACAATGACCCAAAACACACAGCCATGGCAACAAAGGAGTGGCTCAAGAAGAAGCACATTAAGGTCCTGGAGTGGCCTAGCCAGTGTCCAGACCTTAATCCCATAGAAAATCTGTGGAGGGAGCTGAAGGTTCGAGTTGCCAAACATTAGCCTCGAAACCTTAATGACTTGGAGAGGATCTGCAAAGAGAAGTGGGACAAAATCCCTCCTGAGATGTGTGCAAACCTGGTGGCCAACTACAAGAAACATCTGACCTCTGTGATTGCCAACAAGGGTTTTGCCACCAAGTACTAAGTCAAAGGGGTCAAATACTTATTTCCCTCATTAACATGCAAATCAATTTATAACTTTTTTGAAATGCGTTTTTCTGGATTTATTTTGTTGTTATTCTGTCTCTCACTGTTAAAATACACCTACCATTAAAATTATAGACTGATCATTTCTTTGTCAGTGGGCAAATGTACAAAATCAGCAGGGGATCAAATACTTTTTTCCCTCACTGTATATAACTTCAGGTGTGAACATTCATGCTGTTGAAAATTATGGGAACTATTAAAAAAATAACAGAAGGCTGTTTTCGCTAGCTTATTATATTGGTAGTTGTGGCTGAACTGCAATGAATTAGCTAGCTAGCTAGATACAATATATGTGGAGTGACATTAGTCAAATTACACAATATTATCATACCTTCTCAGACCAGCAATTTAAAATAGTGTGCTGGGCAGTGCTTCTCTTCATTTTCAGAGCTGCTAACTGTGCTCACCAATCTGCAGTCAAAGCACTCAGCTCTGTGTTGAGGAAAGTGCGAACGTTTGCGAAGGAAAATTGGGTGTTACCAATTTGTGCAATGGAGGGGGACTTAAGTATTTTTGTCTGATTTATTATGACAAACTCACATTCAATTAGGAACAAACATATTGCTACAAAATAAATAAATTCTACATATTTTTCATGTGATCATGATACAAATATTGGGGGGGTTGTAATTGCTACGCCCCTGTCTTCAGCTGACATTAAATTTCCTCCTAAAAGAACCATCCCAATTTCAAAAACCTATAGCTCTGAAAATATTCGCATCACATGCATATGGATGGTATAATTTGAAAGGAAATCGCTTGAATGCTCAGAACATAGCTTGGAGTAACACAATACATAACACAAAATAATACAAAATAGTTTTTTCTGCTTCAAAATGCAAAGTTATACTTAAAGAAGGCACCTATTTGTATATCTGGCTAAAGCTCCAAATATCCATTTAGCGGTGTAATGGAGTGAACCCATCTCCAATACAACCACAGTACTCGTCACCGGTTTAGTGTGATGCAGTGTGTTGTAGTTAAAACGTTTTTTAAAAGTTATTAATGGTGGTAATTTGTTGTATTAAAAAAAGGGCATGGTTGGTATTAATAACTCACTTATGAACTTACCTATTGTGGAGGGAAAGGGGGAGCTGGGATGGAGTTGTTGGAGTTGGTGTGTGGGTGACCATGTTGGTGAAGGGTAAAAGTGGTTACAGAGGCCATGAAGGAGAAGTGCAATATATGCTTGGCCATTACCATATTTATTGTATTAAGGTAGCCACTCTTAGTTCTCTGGCCACAAGGGAAGGGTTCAAGGGGTTGTAGGACAGCAGTGTCTGCAATAATGTTTTGTTTTATTTTCTTTGTACTAATGTTGGTTTGTTTTCTTTATGGTATTAGACATAATTGTTTACATTACCCACTCATGACATAAATACTGTATTTGTGTCCATACTTTTAGATATTGAGACATTTATATTTTATTAATGATCTGTTCTGGGGGGAGGAGAGGAAGTGTGAGAACTGCTAGGGGGTGGAAGGTTGGGTTACTACATGGAGGTGGCTAGTGCAGAGGGCAGCTCTTGTTTTTCCTGCTCTTGGGAGTTTTTGTGTTCTCTTGTGAAGGGATAGATTTGCTACAATCATTCTGTTCAGCTACTTAATTAAATTACTTTCTTCTGGAAAACTGTCTATCTGGTCCTACTTGTTCCCTGCTTGATAACACCTGACCCTGGGTCCGTAACAAGTGGCATATTGATAACAACTGTACCAATTTGTGTGTTGACAGGATGAGCAGAACCCACTCTAAAGGGGGTCCTTTTGTGAGTGGTGTCTAGGTGCTGTCCAAACACATACCTAAGTGGCCAAACTGAAATAGAAAAATCCAAATAATAATACTTGCAAATCCACAGCAGGATCCAGTCCTTCCACAAATAATTTTCCACGGCTGAGCCGCAGCTGTATTCGCCTCCCGGCGGTGTGTGAATGTACTGGCAGGCATTGATAATTTAATCCAGGTTTACGCATTCCTCTCGTGCAGAGATGCTATTGGCTAACCGCCAAATCTGCACATCGTTTGAAAGCTTAGTTTTTTGGCTACTTGCCTGTGTCAATCTCACTGACATCACAATCAGTGTTTTCTTGTCACACGTCACTATGTTGTGCCCATAGGGGCATGGCGCAGCCAGATGTAGCAGGAGGGGGGACCCACAGAGATGGGCATAGATCCCTCAAATTCAATCAAATTTCTTTACAAATAGACTTGTTTTTTTCAGAACACCCTAACGAGTAATCAAGTATATAATACTTGGTTCAATACTTTGGTACAAGCTTCTACCAAAACTTGGATGGTAGTGTTTTTATCAGTAAACTGTCTCAGAATATTTCAAAGCTGAGAGTCTCAGCTTTCATGGGATACCAAACACTCGGCGAACAACACAACAGTGTTGACAGTACACTTGGAATTTACACAGAAACATTGTTTTTGGTGCAAGTTAAGTGGTTAAATTCTGAAAAAAAAAATGGAAAGTACAAAAGTATAAGAGCCCCCTGGAAAAGCAGCAAACAAAACCCAAGCACAATGAGAAGTAAAACATTATCTTGCTTCTCTCTTTGCTCTTTGTTAAGGGGGGTGTATTGTGATAAGAGCATTCTAGCTCTGATCTGAAGAAGACCTCTCCCCCAAAGTTATCAGATTTCCTGAGCTCATTGGCACATGAACTGTTCTATATCAAAGTGGCAGTCTTAGGAGGTTGGCACCGAGAATGGGCCAAATGGCTTGGAATCCCTGCTGTGAAAATGTCTGGGGAATATGGCGAGGAGGAAATAAAACTCTTTGTAGTGGACGAGAGCCGAAATCCCCAAACAGAGTTAGGAACCCAGGCCAAACAGCATGGATGGCATGGATTGACATCAGTCATAAATCGAGCCTCCTCCAATAGGACACTGGGGGCTGAAACCGAAATCCAATCTCACAAACTCAAGTACCAATCGTCTATTGATCTAAGGGGCATAAAAGCTAGCGCACGGCATCTCTCTCTCTCTCTCTCTCTCACCCGAACCAGTAACCCGCTGCCACAGCTCAACCTGTAGCCTGAAACAGGAGTCTTTGCCGGCAACAGAAGAGTTCAACTGGGAGAAGGAGATTGAGCCGTATGAAGAATTCTTTTAAAGGACTTTAGTAATTAAAGAACTTTACAGACTGCGCATGCCCGATTGTACCCATCTGATCTGTGGAGTTTTACAGCTGGACAATTGACTAAGTCGACTGCAGTACGAAAGTGTTCAGTCATTTAAATAGCTTTTGAGTCTTAAGAAACTTGACCCTTGGAAACGAACAGGGCCCTGCTTTCCTCAAAGACTTTGCCTTCAAGTAAATACGGTGGAAAACCCTGCTTGCAAAGAAGATTTTGTGCACAACCTTGGAGCCTTCAAACCAGTGGAAAATCTGTTTGGAAAAGACTACTTTTGCGAAACCCCAACTTCCAGATGCATCGACTGAAGTGGAAGTTATTGGACAAAGCCAAAGCCAGTTTGACAATTTTAGAAATAAAATCTGTCCACGCCGAGAAATATCTTCTCATTCCTGATTAATTGTTTAGTCTGAAATTGACACAAGTTAATAGACACTAGATTATAAGTGGCCCTGCCTATCCTTAATCATTGAACAGTAATCAATTAGGGAGAATTGTGGTAACAAGAAATGAATCTTTCTCGGCACCCAAATGTAAATGAGACTGATATATATATAAGGAGAAGTTATTTGACTTAAATACTAACCTGCATTAGTTATTTAATGTCCGACTAACAATACTAATGAGAGACTCACCTTCATCTTACTAACGTATTGTAGTCAATGTGTTTGTAATTTTGTGTAACGTTTTGTGTGTCATCATATGCCATTCCATGGTCTTTGATTTGGTCACGGAAGTGATTGGTCTTTGATTTGTTGATCTTGAGTGAATTTTAATTAGTTTTTCCCTTTTTGTATAACTAGTGTGGTGCTACATTTTATCTTTGTTTTTAATACATTTGAGAATTTATATCTTTGGAATTGGTGTCTGCGTCCAATTATTGCAGAAATTGAGTTCTACAAGATTCTAGGATTCTTGATAAGGTGATACTTAAATTCACTTTTTTAACTGAAATTTATAAGTGTACCTTACGCTACAGGGCTGTCATGATCATTACATTTTGTTATACAAATATTGCCATTATTAACGATTAAATTATCCATTTATTTATTTTCATAACTTTTATACTACATTAAAGTATAACACACAGATGCATACAGATTTAAGGAATGGTAATTTATAGACAAATAATATACTTAAATAAAATTAAGTGCCTGCTTTTAAGTCCTACTAAACCAAAATAAATTGCACATGGGGAACATGTGCGACAGCCAGAATTGACCAGATCTCAGACTTTCACAATCTTTACCTCTGCTACTCCTTCCCAGTGGTGAGATTCCGTGCAAGGAGCACTAACAGGTTCACTGTCTGGTTTAAGTCTAATCTAACTGGGGTGACAATGTTGTGAGCCGTACTGAACACTCTCTCTGAAGCAGTGCTTGTTCTAAGATAACTCAGCCTTTTATTTGTATTGATTTTTATTGATGCATTAAGGGATTTACACCGATTTGCTATTTCAGACACTTTTACTGTATTGAATAAAATACAAGTTAGAGTTAACATGCATTCGTCACCGCGCACACAGTTCATTATGAATATACTTTGTATGAGTGGATACATTTTCATTCATTTTGTGGCGTATTTTTACTATTATTCTTGTTTAAAAAACAATAGGCTAGTCTATTGATTATGGATGCGGCTGTTTTGGGGGTATTTGCGGCGCAGTCGTGGACAGATCAATAAACTGTTGGACGATCTCAGGTGATGTTAATGGTTTCATGGGAAATTGTGCTTATTGATGAAGTCTGTGATGATGGCCCCAAATCACTGTTACATTGTTCCTGTTGCCAGACACGCAGCACTTCCAGACAAATCACTTTCTGTGGAGCACTATTAGCGCTTTTCCACCGACAAGGAGCCAGTGTTAGTTTGGAGCCGGTGCCTAATTTGGAACCATTTTTTGCTTTTCCACCGCAAAAGAACTGTCTCCGTTCCGGCATAGAGCCACATTTTTTATTGAGCTGCCTGCGACTGTGCCGCAAAACCCCCTGAAACATACATTTTACAAATTCCAATTTACAATTTACATAAGTACAGTAAGTGACTTCAACATCCTGGACGGTGAAAGCTAAGTGCTGTCAAGATGTAGGGTCACAGACAAGGGCTACGGGAAAGGGAGCAAGGAGGAAAACAATCAAGAACGTGAGGAGCATAATAAGCTGAAGTGCTATCTAGCAGGGATAGAGGACTAATATTACAAGCACTGTCGGAAAAGATGTGTCTTGAGTAAGCGCCGGAATGAGGTCAAGGACTCTGCTGTTTTGACTGTGGTGGGCAGGTCGTTCCACCAATTAGGGGCAAGGGATGAGAAGGAATGGGCTCTGGAGGAAGGAGAGTGGAGAGGAGGCAGAGTTAGTCTTCTGGCACTGGAGGAACGCAGTGGTCTGGAGGGAATGTATGGAGGGTGTCAAATGCTGCGGAGAGGTCAAGGAGGATGAGGACTGAGGAGAGGGAGGCCGCCCGAGCACAGCTGAGGGAGTCAGTGACTGCCAGGAGAGCCGTCTCAGTGGAGTGAGCTGTGCGGAAGCCGGATTGCAGAGGATCAAGGAGTGGGGGTTTGGACAGAAAGTCCGAGAGCTGACGGTGGACCGCCCGCTCGAGAGTCTTGGAGAGGAAGGGGAGTAGGGTTGGTTTCTTGAGCAGTGGGATAACAGCAGCTTGTTTAAATGCAGAGGGGAAACAGCCAGAGAGGAGTGAGGAGTTGAGGAGGGAGGAGATGAAAGGGAGAAGATCAGGAGCGGTTGCTTGGAAGAGACGAGAAGGGAGAGGGTCCAGGGCACACGTTGTTGGCTTGTGACGTACAGTGGGGGAAAAAAGTATTTGATCCCCTGCTGATTTTGTACGTTTGCCCGCTGACAAAGAAATGATCAGTCTATAATTTTAATGGTAGGTGTATTTTAACAGTGAGAGACAGAATAACAACAACAAATTCCAGAAAAATGCATTTCAAAAATGTTATAAATTGATTTGCATGTTAATGAGGGAAATAAGTATTTGATCCCCTATCAATCAGCAAGATTTCTGGCTCCCAGGTCTCTTTTATACAGGTAACAAGCTGAGATTAGGAGCACTCTCTTAAAGGTGAGAACCTCCTTCCCTCAGCCAGGGCATTGAAAATGGGTTGTGGATGGGTATTCCAGCATGACAATGACCCAAAACACACAGCCAAGGCAACAAAGGAGTGGCTCAAGAAGAAGCACATTAAGGTCCTGGAGTGGCCTAGCCAGTGTCCAGACCTTAATCCCATAGAAAATCTGTGGAGGGAGCTGAAGGTTCGAGTTGCCAAACATTAGCCTCGAAACCTTAATGACTTGGAGAGGATCTGCAAAGAGAAGTGGGACAAAATCCCTCCTGAGATGTGTGCAAACCTGGTGGCCAACTACAAGAAACGTCTGACCTCTGTGATTGCCAACAAGGGTTTTGCCACTAAGTACTAAGCTGAAGGGGTCAAATACTTATTTCCCTCATTAACATGCAAATCAATTTATAATTTTTTTGAAATGCGTTTTTCTGGATTTTTTTGTTGTTATTCTGTCTCTCACTGATAAAATACACCTACCATTAAAATTATAGACTGATCATTTCTTTGTCAGTGGGAAAATGTACAAAATCAGCAGGGGATCAAATACTTTTTCCCCTCACTGTATATAAATATTATTCTTACCATAATGCAATGTAAATCCTGCATTAAATAATTTGCCAGTGTGTAGTAACTTTAACAAAAATATACTCTCATTTATTACAATCAAACTTGAAAAATATGGATCCAAAACCGGAATGTTGTATAATGTTGCATCACTATGCTATACGAAAATACAGTGAAACCTGTTGGGATGGAGGGGCAGAAGCGCAGAGGGGCTCTGGTTTGCTTTTCCCCTCACATTAGGAATTGTGGGTGCACAAAATGAAAATGTATGTTTAATGATTGTAATTACATCCAGTTAGGATTCAGATGATCTTTGGTATTGTTTGCTCTCACTTTAATATGCTTTGCTACATGTATATATTTTATTAGCACTGTTAGTCATATGTCCCCCTGAGTAGGGTTGTCTACTAATGAATAAGTAATAACAGGTGTGTTTGTGTGTATTGTCGCCTCCCTTGTGAGGCAATGTGGATGTTGTATTGAGCCAAATTCAGTAACTGGTTAATCCAAATCCAAAAAGACAAGAGTTTGTATTTGTGTATGTGTGTGGTGGGGGGTGGGGGGATGATTTGGTGATAATTACATTAGGGGAAAATAGCTTCTCATTCTCTTTTTCTTTCTCTAGTTCGGTTCATTCACTTTGGCGTGTGTAAAGCTGATTTTCTCGGCCCTGGAGTTCTGCGTGGCCATCTCTGTGTCGGTCTTTGGGTGCAAAGCTGTGTGCATTGCCAGCACTGAGGTGATAAACGAGTCACACAGACTCTTACTGTCCTGTACTGGTGTCTGGACTCCAACTGCTTATTACAAATGCAGGAGCACAAGTTGTACAATTGTCCAAGCATTGCTGACACGTATTGCCAATCACTGACTTTTTACCTAGACATTCCCATGTAACTGAATGTTTGTAAGTTATTAATTTTTATTGATAGGTTTTTAATATTTATTTAAATTAGAATTACAATTCTAATTACAATTTGTTATGTGCAGAATTTGACAAAGTTAATTAAAACCAGGATTAAAAAAAAAAAAAACATCCATAAATTCCAATTCAAATCTATTTTTAATATCAGTGTACTTTTTCTACATTACATATCTTTCAATTAGTTATTTCTCCAGTTCCAAAAATGTTTACAGTGAGCTGTATTTTTCACTTCTTGACACACAGTGATTCTCTCTCCCTCTCACTATTCCTCAGCCTGTGATTTTCATCCAGTGTGGGGCCAACCCTCAACCAGCAACACAGCCCAGCGGTGCCCCGGGCTACCAGCTGGCACCGGACACAGAGCAGGACGCTTTTCCCAAGACCCCCCCTCCGCAGTATACAGAGTGACGGAGAGAGCCGGGCTGGACCTGCACAGGGGGAGAGAGGGGAACACCGAGTGACCTGCATAGCCACCGCAGGGGGAGTGGGGGTTGCTAGAGGAAGAGCCGTGGAGTGTGTGTGTGAATGTCTGCAGGACCTCTTCAGCCATCTTCAGAGCTGCCTTTCACACACTGCTGTTTACAACTCGCCCTCGATGCTGTCAGAGTCCTGCTGGTTGGATGGGTTTAGCTCCACCGATCACTTCCTCTCCGCTTCAGTGAAGCGAGACGGACAGCTCCATCAATGTTGCAAATGTATGACTATACATACAGTTGATATTTTAAAATGCTTTTATGTTAAGCCTTTATTAAGAAATAAACCAAATTTACCTATGCTGACAGGTTCCTCTGACAGGTTACCAGGGTACAACATCTCTTCTTGGCTCTAGTAAAAACTGCACTTTAAATTCAATGCAGAGTTTCAAATGGACCAGATGCACGGAGGTCCCTGTATACTTCTGCATACTTTCATGGGTATGTTACTTGAAACAACCTTGTAGAGGCAGAGGACCCCTAATGCAATTTAAGACACACATTTGTGGCATAGGGGACAACAATTTGGGTGAGAAGCAGTCGTTTCACAAATAGTTCCCCCGGTTAACACTATTTTACTTTAGAAGGGGACCCCTTTCTGCTATCAATTGGACCTAAAATGGTTCTGGGGACTTTATTTTAAAAAGCAACCCTTGGAAAGCTAACAACTTAATCTAAGACACAAACTCCCACAGACAGTGCCCCAGTATAACACTACTGTAGGTTGAAAGGGGACCCTTAATTCTATCAATTGAACCAGAAAATATTTTGGGCCCATTCTCTTAAATGAGAGAAAGCCAGCCTCGGAACGCTCACAATGCACTTCAAAATATGACATTGTGGGATGGAGGTCACCAGTTTGGGTGTCTATTCCCAGTTCCAGAAATAGTATTAAATAGTATTAAAGTTCATTATTAATATTATTTACACTATGTAATACAATATTTTCCATTAAAACACATGTTTCTGAAAGCCAAGAATAAGTATTTTTGTTTTGGACATCTTTGTAAATCTTTCCACTGTCCCAGCGTTCCAAGTTTTACCCAGTCCCCCGATTGTACTTCAGGAAACCCTGTCCTAGCTGTGAAAATGTATTAAGGTAATTGATGTACAACATATAATAATGTAGACAATGCAAATTAAATACATATTAAGTGGTCATCATCATCATCATCATGCTTGCTGTGCTTCCAGTTTTCGATGAAATTTTATATTTAGAAGCCAGACAAATCAATTGGTTCTCTTTTTTCATATATATATACTTTTTGTTTTAAATCAAAATAATATCAAACTCTTTTTCATTTAGGTGCTAGTTGCAATTTGTCTGTTGCTTGTGCTGCTGCAGGCGGTGAGGATTCTGCAAACCTGAGGAAATCTGCACAACACGAACATGTGACGAACGCTGTGACTCTCCTTCAGGCTGTTCCTCCATGCTGTATTATGCAAAGCTGGTCAGGGGCATGACCTACATATCTCTTTCTTTGTTTACATTTGAAATATCAAAAGGTCAATTCAAATCTCACCAGATATAAAATACAATCCCACATTTGTAGGAAAAGTTCCCTATTTTTTTTTTTTTTTTTTTTACAGAAACATACCATAAACTGTATCATTGTAATTTAATATAATTTACATTAGGGCTGTCCAAGACTGGTGGCTTTTACAGAACATACAAATCAATGTGTTTGTGTGAAGGGGTAAATTTCATACCACTACACCACCTAGTGTTTTAATTGAGCACTAGGACTCAAACCTCCAATACTTATACAAAGATGAATCACAGGTTCTTTTACCTGTGGTCCACAGCATAAGTTTACAACACGGAGACTGACATGGGGGCACAATTATTTTATTTAAAGAGTTCCTATTGGCTAAAAACTCTAAAACAAGTTTTAAAACAAATATTAAGAACTTAGTTAAGAAAAGTTAAGAACATAGGAACATATGAAGAAGAACATAAGAAAGTTTACAAATGAGAGGAGGCCATTTGACCCATCGTGCTCATTTGATTTCGTTTGAGTGAGCCAAGGATCCTATCCAGTCTATTTATAAATGTTCCCAAACTTTCAGCTTCTACCACATCACTGGGGAGTTTGTTCCAGATTGTGACAACTCTCTGTGAAGATGTGATTTTGAAGACTTGGATCAAGTCCCCACATAGTCTCCTCTGTTCCAGGGTGAAAAGGTTCAGGTCCCTCAGTCTCTCAGTAGGACATTCCCTTCAGACCTGGAATAAGTCTGGTTGCTTTCCTCTGAACTGCCTCTAGAGCAGCGATATCTATCTTGAAATGTGGATCCCAGAACTGTCCACAGTATCCAGATCCAGCTCTAACTAGTGCGTTGTACAGTCTGAAAATTACTCCCCTTGTACACTTTTGACAATATACCCTAACATTCTGTTTGCCTTTTTTATTGCTTCCCCACATTGTTTGGATGGAGAAAGTGAAGAGTCCACATAGACTCCTAGGTCTTTCTCATGCGTTACTTCATCTAGTTCTATTCCTCCCATAGTGTAATTATAGTGGAACTTTTTGTTACCTGCATGTATTACCTTGCACTTTTCCACATTGAATTTCATTTGCCAGGTGTCAGCCCACAACTGAATATTATCTAAGTCTCTTTGAATAGCCTGTGCTGCCGAGATTGTATCTGCTGAGCCACCTATTTTAGTATCATCTGCAAATTTGACAAGTTTGCTAACTATCCCAGAGTCCAGATCATTAATATAGATTAGAAAAAGCACAGACCCTAGTACTGATCCCTGTGGAACTCCACTAACAACCTCACTCCAGTTAGAAGCAACTCCTCTAATCGACACCCTCTGCTTCCTATATATCAACCAGTTCATAATCCATCTACTTACATTACCCTGAATGCCTACAGCTTCCAATTTGAGGTGGTCTTTGGTGTGGAAACTTATCAAAAGCTTTCAGAAAATTGAAGTATATCATATATGCTTTCACATGATCTACAGCTGCAGTTGCGTGTTCAAAAAATTTGAATAAATTAGTAAGACACGATCTGCCTCCATAGAATATGGTTTTCGTTAAGATGCCCCTCTATTTTCTGTCTAATCATTTTTTACAAAAATGTATAAGTGATGCAGGTGAGACTGATTGATCTGTAATTTCCTGGCTCAAAAAGCCAAGGCAATTAAAAAAAAGTTAAAATCCACAACCTTGTCAGAAAGAAACTTAGTCTCTGCAGCAAAACATAAAAGCTTGTCCAATCCACTGCTAGAGCGATGTCTGTAGAATTGACTGGTATCCAGGTATAGATGCAGTCTTTAAAACTAGTAGTCCAAAAGTGCATCCAGTGTTCATGGAGAGCTTAAAAAGTTCTTAAAAGAGAACAAAGTTCAAATCCAGTTTATAATAAATACAGCAGCAGCCGGGAGATATAAAAAACACACACAAAAGATACAAATTAAAGTACACAAATGTGCGTTCTTGCAGGGATAAAGTCCCTTTATATGTCTTATTTTCAGTTTCTCTTTCTTTCTTTCATTCGTTCTTCCTTTCTCTCATCTCTTCCCCTCTCATTTCTCTGTTTTTCCCTTTCCTGCTCTCTGCTACTCACTCTTTCAGTTCTGATCCCCGTCCTCTCGTTTCAGTTATACAAGCCTTATTTTTTTGTCAGTAATTACAATCTATCATTAAAGACATGAGAATGCTTGGAATGGAATGCGGTGTGTAGCGTTATGTTGGGTGTATTTGGATAAGAGCATTTGGGCTCTGAGCTGAAGCACTGATCTAAAGAAGACCTCTCCCCCCCAAAGTTATCAGATTTCCTTAGCTCATCAGCTTGGAACTGGTTTGCATCAAAGTGACAGTTTTGGGCAGGATGGCACCGAGAATGGGCCGAATGGTTTAGAGTCCTGCTGTGAAATGTCTGGAGAAAGGGGCCTGTAGGTGATAAAAACTCTTTGAAGTGGATGAGAGTCGAAATCCCGACATAGAGCTACGAACCCAGGCCAACCGGCATTTCCAAAAGATGGCATGGATTGACATCAGTCATAAATCAAGCCCCCCTCCAATAGGACACTGGGGGGCTGAAACCGAAATCCAATCTCAAGAACTCAGGGACCAATCACCTATTGATCTGACAGACTATAAGGAACAGCAGACAGTCTTTCTCTCTCTCTCTCTCTCTCTCTCTCCTGAACCAGTAACTTGCTGCCACAGCTCAACCTGTAGCTCTGTTGCCAGAACCGGAACCAGAAACCAACCAAGTCTTTGCCGGCAACAGAAGAGTTAAACTGGGAGAAGGAGATTGAGCCGTACGAAGAATTCTTTTAAAGGACTTTATTAAATAAAGAACTTTACAGACTGCGCTGCCCGCCTGTGCCCACCTGATCAGTGGAGTTTTACAGCTGGACAATTGACTAAGTCGACTGTATACGAAAGTGTCAGTCGTTTAAATAGCTATTTGAGTCTTAAGAAACTTGATCCTTGGAACGAACAGGGCCCTGCTTTCCTCAAAGACTTTGTCTTCAAATAAGTACGGTGAGAGACCCTGCTTGCCAAGAAGATTTTGTACACAACCTTGGAGCCTTCAAACCAGTGGAAAATCTGTTTGGAAACTACTCTACTTTCGCGACACCCCAACTTCCAGGTGCATCGACTGAGTGGAAGTTCTTGGACAAAGCCGAACCGGACTGCCTTTGTTCCAAACCACACGGACCTCGTGCCATGTGCTGTTATCTGAGCCCGAAGACAGAGAGGCCTCTCTGCGACGAAGTTCAGATAAGTTTAACAGTTTGGAGTTCATGATTCATGACATTTGAGAAATCAATTAGAAATGTTAATCTGTGATTCATAACTCTAGAATGTGTAATATCATTTAGTTTTCTTAAATATAAATGTGTGTTGCATTAAACTGTTTTGTTGATAATTTTAGAAATAAAATCTGCCAACGCCGAGAAATATCTTCTCATTTCTATTTAACTGTTTAGTCTGAAATTGACACAAGTTAATAGACATTAGATTATTGGTGGCCCTGCCTATCCTTAATCATTGAATAATAATCAGTTAAGGGAAATTGTGGTAACAAGCAATGATAGGATCTTTCTCGGCACCTAAACGTAAATGAGACTGATATATATATAACGAGAAGTTACCTGACATAAATACTAACCTGCGTAGTTATTTAATGTCTGACTAATAATACTAATGAGAGACTCCCCTTCATCTTACTAACCGGTATTGTAGTCAATGTGTTTATAACCTTTTTTTTGTTTAACGATTTGTGTTATCATATGCGATCCCATGGTCTTTGATTTGGTCATGGAAGTGATTTGTCTTTGATTTATTGATCTAGAGTTGAATTTTAATTAGTTTTTCCCTTTTGTATAATTAGTGTAGTGCTACATTTAGTCTTTGTTTTGAATAAATTTGACAATTTATATATTTGGAATTGGTGTCTGCGTCCAATTATTACAGAAATTGAGTTCTACAAGATTCCAGGATTCGTGATAAGGTGATACTATAAATTCACTTCTTTAATTGAATTTTATAAGTGTACCTTACGCTACAGGTGCTCAATGCTCATTAGCTAGATAATCAGTTGTAAAAAAAAAAAACAATACATTTGAGCAAAACCCAAAAATCATAAGTGTATAAATCACAAAATCAAGTGTCAAAAATAAATAAATCAAACAAGCAAGTGTATGTATTTAAATGTATATATGTATATAAACAAATATGTGTAATAAATATAAACCCAATAAAAAAGGCAAATTAAGTATCAATGTCCCATGGGTGGCAGCCAAATAAATTGTCATATCCAACAATATCACTTTTACTCACGAAACCTCAAACGGGGTATTCCTCTATTCTCTCGAGTTGAGCGCCTCAAACCATCCTCTTGATCAAGTTCGGGAACTAGGGCTAGCTGTGGGGCTAGAGCGGGTTCAGGGGCTGGTTCTAGGGCAAGAGTGGGGTTAGGTGCTGGCTGTGGGGCCAGTACGGGCCTCCACACAAGGGATCGCCAAATCTCAGTTTCAGCAACTCTCTCTGGAGGGGCTTCCACCTGTACAGATTGAGGGAGAGAAAACCTACATACTTTCAGGTTATTTCGGTGTATGGTCCGAATAGGACCATCTTTCCCTTTTGGCCTGATCTTGTAAACAGGGTGATTGGGTAAAGGGGCAGTAGGGGGGCAACTTTGTTGCTTCTCTGAAAGTTATGGACAAGGTCTCGTGCACCTGGTAATAAGGGGGCCTCTTTACTCTGATGGTCATACAGTCACTTTCCTTTTTCTTGACTGTCTAGAAGCCTTCTCAACTTATTCGTAGGCCCAAGCTAATCTCTTATAGTGAGTATGTACCCAATTCTGCACTCCCCAACCACCAGCACCATTCTGCGAAGCAGGAACGGTCGCCATCATCATGTCTACTGGGAGGCGTGAACGTCTACCAAACTTGACAAAAAATGGAGCATAACCAGTACTACTATGGCCAACATTATTGTAGGCATGTACTACTTCTGATAAGTGTTCCTCCCACTTATGCTGCTTTTCTTCCTCCAAAGTGTTTTATAAAGCGTTCACACATCCCATTCCCTTGGGGGTGATAGCCAGTAGTACAGCTTTAAGTACAGCCGTAGAGCCCACACAGATTCTTTACCAAGGCAGACTCAAACCCAGCGCCAGTCAATATCCTCTCTGGACAAAGGGCAGGATGAGAGTATGCCACAAAACTCTGGCTGTGGTGAGCGCCGTCTGATCTCGTGTGGGAACAGCACATGTGAATCTAGAAAATAAATCAGGCATCACTAGCACACAAGGCTTAGAATCATTCGGGCAAGCTTAGAAAAAATAATCTAGTGCCACCACTTCCATAGTGGAAGAGCATCTAATGGTCTTACAAAGGCTACAGCGAGGGCACTCTCGAGTATTGCGTACCTCGGCACAGTGGTCCAAGTAGTGGTCTGGACCTCGGCACAGTGGTCCGCGGAGTGGTCCAGATCACGTAGCGCAAACTGGGATGTTTTTTTCTTTTCTTTTCTTTGGACATATCGTCTAAAACCCGTTTACTGTAAAATACGTGGTCGACATATGTGGAAACTACAAACATAATAATACAAATCATAAACATATAATATTATAGTTATCAACCCTACTGTATAATAATAATAATAATAATAATAATAATAATAATAATAATAATAATAATAATAATAATGTTTACTGTTATTATCCCGTGCAATAACGGGGAAGGCATTAAGTATGTTAACCACTAAGTAGCCGATATAGTTATGCCTTTTAAAAACAAAAACACAAATCAGAAACAAAATGAGAAAGTGGTCACATGCGCACAGTGTCCGGTCCGGAGCGCCGAGAGCTCTAGTGCTGCAGCCCCGACACTGTCACTGCGCTGCCATTGCTTTAGTTTTCTAAACTCCTAAAAACTATCCAGACTACAGTGATAATAATCACACACATGTTCATATTGTCCTGTCATCACACCGGTACACATGCTTTCTGTTCTTAGACTTCCGCACAATACACGAGTGGGATTATGTCTGTTAACCACAGAGTACAGCTGTGCTGCTTGAAAATTGATATGTTATGCCTTCGTCTGCGTACAATTTCCGAGGTCCGCACTGCACTGCACTGCTCTGCTCTGCGGCCTGGTCTGGACCACTGCACCTCGGACCACAAAATGCTACAACCCCTACTGCGATTGTGCAGTTTTTGCTTGAACATCTTTTTTGTAATTAATGTATGTAATTTAATTGATGTTTCAGTTAATTTTACGGCTAACACATTCTCTCCAAAGTTTCGTCTGCTCCTTACAAAGCAGGCTTTTTCGTCTAAAAACAAATGCTGTTTGCTTCTCGGTGTAGGATACAAAACTTCGGGAATAATCTGGAGTACTTGAAGGAGATTTATAATAATAGTCTGTGTTAAACTCATGTCTGCACAGCGAAATACAAGACACGTCCGTTTCCCAGCGGGAATTTTCGTACTTTTGTGTGAGAAGAACTCTTCCGCAATCTTTAATCCTGTGTTCCTTAATACCATATCAAGCCATTCTGTACATTTACAGCGGCTCCCTGATGATGCATTTCATTTATAAGAATAAAGAGTCAATACTCAAATACTCTGTACAACGCTGTACTATTCTATGCAGTGATATGTGGACTTTATATCAGATACAGAAATTACAAAAATCGATCATATATTTATTTGTACATAACAACAAGGATTACGTTGCATAATACAGCATCAGAATTTATAGAAATGTGGCCAATGTAAAACATCCTTTATTAAATTAACGATAGTGATACATTTAAATCGAGAAAATAATTTAGATTCACCGTTAGTTACATGTATTAAATACCATAAGATGTTCTATGCCATTGCATGTATTATTAATACTTTATTAATCAAAAGGAAGGCAGGGTGGGGTGCGTTATTTTCAGCCATTATTATGGCTACTGACAGGCATGTGGAAAGTATGGGTAGATTCTGTAATGTATTCATATTAAAGATCACATTGTATGCGTACATTCATATTTGCATTGACTAAACCTTAACAAATATCACTCTTTTACACCTCATATACACATCACATATAATTTTAATTTGAAGCTGTTTGAATTGAACCGTTGAGAATTCTGCCTGCTGAACACATCGTTTAAATACACGTCTGGGCTATTATTGGTGCCTGTATTTTCTATGCATTGCGAGCAGCGGCGTTTCCTTTGAACCCGCACAGTTTGAGTCTGGGTCTTGAGTGCCGTCACGGCGATCACATTGACAGACAGGCCGCCCTCGACCGCCTTGAAAAACGTGTGTAAGTTTTCGATCGGTCACATATGTGTTAAGGCGGCTTTGGGCCACATGTGTCCTGTGCATGTGGAGGTCATGTGATCATGTGAAGAAACGCGAGCAGTCCAACGGACATTTAAGTTGCAGGCATTGCCATTGCAGCACTGTGACGTCACCTGGCTCCCGAGTTCTATGCCAACCTTCTTATGCCAGGCTCATTATTGAGCACACCTGGAAGACACTACACATTCGTTCAATCTCTCAGCTGCGAGGTTTGACACTGTGGTAAGGACTATACCCATTGAGAGAGAGAGATACAGAGAAGATGCAACTGAAGTCGTTTTTGAGTAGGAGCTTGCGGAAAGCCTACGTGTTTCCTACAGTGATGGCGCTGATGAGCTTGTATTGGTGCAAGTCTCAGAAGAAAAATGCCAACCGTGGCACGGGGGATGGTGCCGGAGTGGAGCCGAATGACTCCGGACCTCCAGACAAGCTCATTGTCCCGCAGCCGAATGACCCTGAACGTCCAGAGGAGGGCAATGTCCCGCAGACACCTCCAAGGTACTTTTGAAGTGTTTTAACTCCATTCTGACACTTTCTAATATCACAAGAATGTCAGGATATTATATATTAATATCTTAATATATATGTTAATATTAATATCTTGTATGTTAAAATGAATTAGCACTTCAATCTCTTCAGCTTTACTTAAAATAGTGAATGGAGTGCAGCACACCTCATGGGTTTGGCAAGAGCTCCTCGAGGACATTCTAATAGTCCAAATACATTCCAGATGTTCCTGTGATTTTAAAGCAAATTCTGAATGTCAAAACACAAGGTCAGGAGTAACAACATAGAAACCCTTGGGATTATTCAAGTGAATTGTCATGTACTTGAGCAAAGGCTGAATTTAACATTCTTGATTAACTGACTTTGTGCCTCGCTCTCTCTCCTGCAGGGCGCAGCGTCACTTTCCTGAAGGCCTCAATGACTTTGAACGTGTGGCTGTCCTTGGCCGAGGTGGGTTTGGAAAGGTATATCCCAGTTATATGAGTCGCTTCTCCACAATCGAGTAGTCGGTATATGGTTCTGGTGGGGGGGCAGCTCCAATCGATCAGTCATTCAGCCGAGGATGTGGTGATGAGATATTTGCTCAATACCACTTTTCCTAAAACAGATTTGTGAATACTTGAAATGACTTCCGTTTTTTTAAACTTGAACACAAACATTGTCTGCAACTTATATAGATGTAGCAATAGTGAGGACATATGACTAAATGCTCATGATGTGAAAGAAGACCCTGGGGTTGAGAGTGGAGTTGGCTCATTTTGAATCTGTCTTGCTTTGACAGGTGCTGCTTGCCGAGGATAAGAACAGCAAGGAAAAGGTCACCATCAAGGCCTTGAAAAAAGGAGAAATCATAGACCGTGGTGGGATTGACAGGTATGTTTTAGTTTCTGTTCTAGTCAGGCTTCTAGGTTTGAAGGCAGAGCAAAGACACATAAACCTACTCAAGCTGTCTCTAAACGTACATTCACACGCTGTCTGCCTCTTGTCTCACCTCAGTGTCATTTGTGAAAAGAGGATCCTGGAGGCGGTGAACAGCCAGCCCTTTCTGGTGAACGGCTTTGGCTATTTCCAGACCAAAGACCACATCTGTTTTGTCATGGAGTTCGCTACAGGGGGGGAGCTCACAATGGACAGCGATGGAGTTGCCTTTCCGGAGTCCCGGGCCGTGTGAGTGAAATACTGAGTTGCATGACGGGAGCTTAAAAACCTTAAACAGGACACATATTTTAACTGTGCTTTTTAATTCTTGGTCTCTATTCTTGAACAGATTTTCTGCAGCCTGCATGGTGCTCGGCTTGGAGTACCTTCAAAGTCGAAGCATTGAACACAGGTATCACTCGACAGCCGTTCTTACAACATACAAAGAAGGACAAATCTACAGTCTCACCGAGATCAAACCCCACCTCAACTATTCACCCGTTTCATGTCATTTCTTAGATTGTTTCATTTCAAGTGCGTGAAGCCCTGTCCTAAAATCAGTGTAGACATACTATATTCTCTGTATTCTGCAGTCCAAGTGATTCTTCTTTATTTTTATTTCAGGGATTTAAAGCTGCAGAACCTTCTGCTAGATAGAGAAGGCTTCGTGAAAATCGCAGACTTTGGTCTGTGTAAAGAAGGTACATTTAAAAAAAATAGAATTGATTTCTTTATGTATAATTTGCATTTTGACTACAATGCGTTTTTTCCCCAACTGTCCTTAATTGCTCTTGCTAGGCATGGGTGCAAATGATCGGACCACGACGTTTTGCGGGACTCCAGCATTCATGGCTCCTGAAATCCTGACCAAGACTCCATACACCAGGGCCGTGGATTGGTGGGCATTGGGGGTGCTGCTCTTCCAGATGCTGGTTGGCCAGGTGGGTGTTCTCAACACAACTTCTACAATATTTGTGTCTGTGTGGCTTTTGCATTCCTGGGCTCCTGGTGAATAATTCAGAGGTTCGGTCCAGAGTGACCCTTTAATTCTCTCTCCTCTCTTTCTCATTGTTGCCATAGCATCCTTTCTCCGGAGAAAGCCTGGAGAGGCTGTACCACAGCATCATCCACGACAGGATGCCAGTCCCCCGCTTCCTGTCAATAGAGGCCATCTGCATCGTGACAGAGGTTTGTTTGCCGGGTTGTTTTAAAAAGTTTGTCCCTTGCTATCCTGCCGGCCAACCCAAATGAAATAATGTCACTGTGATTTAAATGTTACGGAACTGGAGAAAGACCCTGTGACAGTGTGGCAGAGCAGTGAGGGTCACAGGAACAACACATCTCTAGCATCCTGTTTCAACTTTAAGTCCATTGATGGAGAATAACGTGCGTCTCCCTCTTGTTCCGAGTCACCTGCAGCTTCTGGAGAAAGACCCGGAGTACCGCCTGGGCAGCGGTGCACAAGGCGTGGTGGAGGTGAAGGAGAAGTCTTTCTTCAGGTTACGTGGGGCACACAACCGTTTCAAGGCCGCTCTTTCCCATGGAGGCGGGACCACCTCATGTTGACCGTCCTTCTTCTCTCCTCTCTCGTTTCAGGGCGTGGATTGGCCTGGGCTGCTAGAGAAGAATGTGAGGCCTCCCTTCATTCCCGCCATCGAAGAGCATGAGGAGCTCCATACCGCAGCAGCCACAGCCCTCACCCTGCCTCGCCAGCCCAGGGTCCTCAGCCCGGAGGAGCAGGACCTCTTCAAACACTTTGATTTCATCACGGACGGGTGTTAGGGTTGGCCGTCATGGACGTTTGGAAAAGAGATCCTGCAGAGCTGTATTTTAACGAGCAGAAAACAGAAAGCCCCACAGCTCTTCAAGCACTAAATTAAAAAAACTTTATTTTACTTTATATATCTTTAAGATTTAATTTTGAGCCTTACAATGCTCCATACATTATGCCCTGATGAAGGCTTCCTATCCAAATCATTGGTGGATTTCTTTTTCTCTTTGCCCAATAAAATGTCTTGCTTTAATTTAGTGTGATTGTGATTGTGTAGCAGGGCTTTTGTGCTGGTGAGGAGGGACAATTCGTTTTGAGAATATTTCACAGAGTCTGTTTTGACCTGTGACAGCTACTTTAAAGTCTCATAAGTGCTGCATTATTAATGTACAAAAAACATATGCAATAGAGTTCTGTAACCCCCCCCCCCCCACACACACACACACACCTTTGTCTCAATGTATACATTTATTTTAAACTAATTCCAATACTTCAGTCATATAGATCAGGGGTTCCCAGCCCTGCTTCTGGGGGAGCTCTCAATTACTTAATTGAACCCTTAATTCAACTAATAATTTCCTTTTAAATAATTTAAACATTAGGGCTTTTCAGTTTACAATTGTATAAGGAACTTATTTTCCTAAGGAACCAGCTTTTTATCTGTTACACAATTTAGAAAGTCAATTAGTTCAACTAAGGGTTCAATTAACCAGCAGGGTTGGAGCTCCTGCAGGACCGGGGCTGGGAACCCCTGATATAGATGACACCTAATCAGGACAGTTGGCTGCGTTAGTTTAATTTCATGCGTATGTGCTGGTTTAGTGGTTTAGTGCTTCCACACAGGAAGGAAGATTGACAAGCATCAAAAAAGTCTGTTTCTCAAATAAAATGGAACGATCACGTGGCAAAATGAATTAAATATGTAATAGTAATAATGAATTAAGGAATTAATAATAAACCTCATTCATTTTGGACCTTTAGTTTGTGTTATGCCCGATTTGTATTTTTGCTATTTTGATTCACTCCCCCGGATAAGGGTGTCTGTTAAGAAGTAAATAATTACAATAATAATAATAAGAAGAAGAAGAACGATGCATTTTATTCAATCTCATCTCTCTCATGTTTTATGAAGAATACTAGTATTGACCCTGCCTTGCCCTCAGGAAATAGACACAGAAACAGGGAGTCTGTGGTGAAATCAGTGCAGGTTGATTTATAGTGCCAAACAAATGAGAGAAAACCCAAAACAGAAGCCCAGCTCCTCTCTGAGCCGATCCACACTGTGAAAACAGGTCTCTGCCTTCATGATCAGCGGGACGTTTCTGCCGCACAACCGGACCTCTGCGCGGACGACCACACGTCTGTTTGAGCGCTGGATGAGCCAGTCGGTCACGGAGGAGATCAGCAGAGGTGTGAGGGCTGTGGGTCGGTTGAAGTCAGAAGGGAGACTTTCCACAAGCGGAAGGAGACAAACATCGCTAGTGATGAAATGTGATCCATTTATTCCAGTTTCATGAGATACTTCAAATATATGAGCTCTGCGTATATTGGATATAGGTGTCTGCTAATAAAACATGTGAAAAAGGTCTGCAATAATAAACTGCGTGATTCACCATTTAAAAATAACACTTTTATAATTCAATTGTTTGATCACAATCAACACACATCGATATGACCAGTGATTCACGCCTGATGATGGCAGGATTTGAGATGTAATTCAACCTGAATCACAAACAAAAGGTATTAATAACAATTTAAAATAAAACAAAACAATAATAATGACATTACAAAGTGACAAGGGGAACTCATGCAATCCTTCAAACAACAGCTTTGGAATGACAAGGAAAACAGCCATCAAACAAGGCAGACAGGGGAACCAATCACCTGTCCGTGTCTAGAGCTCGGAGGTGGGACTACAATGCTGCCCCGAGGGTTTAGTTGAGGGCAATAATTAAAGAAGAACCCCCTGCCCACTCTCATGTGCACGGCGTGGATGTGGAATTTTTTGTAGACCCACACCAGATCAAACATAAAACAATCTATAAGCTTTCAAACCCAATCGCAGCACTTCTGGAACCAACATATGTACCACACAGTGGGGTATCTTTGTCCACATCTGCCCCAGAGGGATTACACAGCAGATTGACTCTCATGCTACTGGGATCTCCCCCCAGTTGCACTGCAAGGCCCATTACAGGACGATAAGAGAAGCAGAGTTTACGGACCTCAATGCAGAACCATATTTGAAGTCCTTAGCACCTGTAGCTCAGGGGTCGGGAACCTCGTTACCTAGAAGAGTCAAACAAACCAAACACAGTATAACTATTAACTGCAGCAAGATCTTTCAAATCAAAACTTAGCTGGAAGGGGCTTCCACTCTTGTTCTGCTGACTTACAGCCCAGTGGTTCTGACCCTGAGCTGATATTTCTATTAGAAGAGCGATTTAATGCACAACCGTTTATGTGGAAGTGCTTTCTGTTAAAAACACAGGGATGACCAGGTCACCGAGAGGTCACACAGAATCACTACAACGCTGCAGTAAGAGACAGAGACGCTGGGTGTGAAGGAGACACAACCAAATGAAGATAAACTGAAGAGCTCCACTTGTTTCAAAGACTGCGTCGATCAGTCGAGACCCAGGTTTAAGTCTTGTAAGATGAGTGAGAAACTCATTACATTTTGTAAACACGTTTCTCCAAATCCCACAATGCGTAGTTGCCACCCAGGGCCGACGCCGACTCCCAGAGTCTGGAGGAAATTATCCGACTCCTCTGCCTTCCCAGTGACTCAGCCACCCAGACCAGCTGGGCTCACAGAGAGTAGAGTGGTAATGTGATCATACGCACACACACTGCAAAGTGCTACAGATTACACAGCAAGTACCGTTGGGCTGAATTACTGGACAAGCCGCCCTGGTTTATCACCTCCAGCGCTCTGTGGAACCGGGTGGAGCTCAAGACCAGTAACGTGGAAACAACACAATCTCTCCTGCAAGCTTTTAACTCTCAGTCAGATCAAACACGACTCGACCAGGAGGCTGTTTCTGACCAGAGCACTGCGTAAACACAGACGCTGCCTCTGACTTCTGGGCAGGACTCATTGTTTCATTGCATTAAAGCCCATCAAATACTCCCAGAACGGGGCATTTTACAAAAGCAGTGGTCCTAACATAGGGAGCTAACATACTGTCTTCCTAATTAAGGAGGGAATTAAACTTCCTTGAATTAACGGTGATATTTAAACACTGGGTGGATAAATGTGCCTTTGGCTGAATCGTGCTTTCCGGCGTCTCGTTTACTTCCAGGACAGTCAGTCTGTGTGTTTGTGTTGCTGTGAAGTTCAGATGCTCTGGCCTCTCAGGCCTCCGACACTGTCCCCCCACTCTCTCCATGCACTTCATAGTTATGCAGCTGATCCCACACCTGTTCTACAGATATTGTACAAATCTAAAAACCGCTGTCAATGTTCAATATTTGCATTAAAACGTTTTTTCGCTGCTCTTTTTCTCTGTACTGCTCAACACGACCTGTCTGCACTATCAGTGTTTACCTTTACTTCTGAATATCAGCCAGATGTGCAACATAATCATCATCATTATTTAATTGGGCCCCCCCTTCACCCTCTCGTTATTACTGTCAGGGCACAAGGGGTTAACAGCTGTGCAGAAAGGCGTTCACTTACAGGTGGAGGAGTCAGCGAAGAAAACACGCAGATTCACCTATCTAACAACATCATCCACACACTCTCTCACCAGGAATATAAAAATCTAGTCACTCTGACGTTAAGTGATCAGTGCTGTAATTCCACAGCAGTCCGCAGATCACCATGTCTTTGCGGTGAACAGTTCGTCCTCGAGCCCAGCAGAAACCACCAGCAGCACGGGCTCCGGCAGGTCCACACAGCCGCTGTTACCGGACATGGGACAGGGACGGAGATGGGCTACGGGCACGAGGCACACACCATGCGACTGCCTGCTCTCACCTTCCCCAGCGGAGTCCTCAGGGAGAGAGGGGGCAACACGCTCTCCGTAGGGGCCCGAGCCAAAGACAGAGCCCCGGCCCCATCTACAGCCCCAGCCAGAGTCATAGCCACAGACACACTCAGCCCTACCTGAGGCCGGGCGGCTGCAACAGAGACACTGGGAAGCTGTCCTCAATTATTCATGGGAAACTGATCACTGGGCATCCCTTTCGACTCACACAGCAGGGATCCTCATTAGAGCCGCTTCCAATTCAGCAGGAGACACAGGGATGGAAGGGAGCCATTTTTTTGCAGAATGAGGATGAGGTGGAGGTGTGTTTGCCCATGGGCGGGTCACCTGAGGCCTTGGCAGTGCAGGTGGACGGTGGAGGCAGTGGTTAGGGCTCTGGACTCATGACTGGAAGGTTGTGGGTTCAAATCCCGGGTGGGGCAGTGCTGTTGTACCCTTGAGCAAGATACTTAACTTAGATTGCTCCAGTAAAATGCCCAGCTGTATAAATGGGTACAAATGTAAGTTGCCCTGGATAAGAGTGTCAGCTAAATGATAATAATAATAATAATTTATGTAGTTTAATATCTCAATATACTCTGAAATTGCAGCACAGAATGATAAGTTGGGTGATTGAATGATTTGCCATTGGCCCCTGCGTGCGTCACTCAGAACAGGTCCCTTCCCACTTCCTGTTCTATTGAGCGTGACGTCTGTCGCAGGTTCATCCTTGCAACCCTTGGGCAGTGCTTCCTTTTTCAGAAAACCGGGGTTGCATTTGCAACCGTTTGTTATCTTTAACGTCAGAAGCACTGCCCAAGGGGGAGGGGTTACTGTCAAACAAAACCGTTGCAAGGGAGGAGGCAGTGAGCTGATAAGGGAGCCTGCCCCGAGGTGAACCGCTAGGGGACCTTGACAACACAACTCCAGACAGTAATCTCAGGGGCCGCGCAAGGCCACACCTAGGCCGCCCAAGAGCAAGGACGGCAGTCACGCTCTTACCGGGAACTGTATGCAATCAGCAGAGCTCAACTCTTACACCCTCTGCTTAGAATAGCAAGGCCGGCTGCTCTACTAGTGCAGCTAGGAGCAAGTGTGGTATGCTGAATAATTCTCCTTACATTGGATAATTCTCAATATAATTATAACAGTTTCTTATTCCTTGATAGATTTTATTCCTTTATATTTTTCTCCCCATGATATGTTGCATGATTATTAGCACTGTCACAGTTTTCGTATTTCTGTGTTTTCATGTGTGATTGGTTATACGTGCATGTGCACGTCGTTGTGTACATTTGTAGAGGGAGTTCTCGCCATACGCTTAATTCATGATAAAGCATCGGTGAAGAAGCATCACTTTAACGTGTATTCATTTAATATCATCCTTAACAGGTATAAAATGTACAAAATGCACACCATCATTGTTCTAATCGCTTTATAAGAAAGACTGTTTTCTATATTGATTGTTTTACGAGATGTGTATGAGTGTTATGTCTGTAAACTCTGTTTAATGTTAACGATCGGTGCTGAACACATGGTTAGCAGATGTGCCGCAATTAGCGTGCATGCTGGTGAATGAGATGACTGAATTACAGACGGTATATATGTAGTGTCATTGTATGTGTTTCATGTTTTCCTTCATTCATTAATTCTGTGTTGTGAGTTTATTTCGTGCTGATTCACTGATAGTGTGAGTATGTATATGGCGTAGGCTATGTAGTCTAGTGAACTTCTTACATACATGGCATGAATGAAATTGTGAAAGTGTTAACATTAACAGCATGTAATTCAAAGTTGTGTTGAGACTATGCACATGTGTTAATGTACATAATTTGTATTCATTTATGTTGAGATTAGCAACATCATCCCCTTATTAGTGATCCAGAGGAGCAGAAGTGTGAGACATTCAGGGCAAGTGGTGGGAAAGACTGAGTGAGCAGTGCCTGTGCTGGAGGTTCAGTTTGTTACCAGCGGCAGCAAGGTCAAGTCAGTAAGGTAAACGCCACTCTCAACGGTGTGTCTACATGGCAGCTAAAAATGGATGAGCTTAAACCGCTTCAGGATGAAATTGGTGAGAAATTATGCACACTATCACGCAAAAAGCTGGCAGAACTCAGTGTCTTTCTTCACCTAACACGAGAGGATGAGACACATGTGACTCATTTGTCTCTGTTGAGCCACCTTAGTAACCATCTTCTGAGAAATGAGCTAGATGAGTTAGAAGATGGCGGCATGGCTGAACTCTTAATGATTAATGATAAACTGAGTCAGCTCATGGGAATCACAATTAATACATCTGAACCAGGGACAGAAAGAGAGGAAAATAAACCTGGAGATGTTAACACAGTCCAGAGAACGATGTCAGAGAGTAAAAGAAATGCAGCTGAACTGTTTTCTGCCATGCACATTAGTCCAGCCGCACCACAGCATGCAGGAAACGGACAGACATATGTAGACCATGGCCCAGTTTATTCTCCACCCATATTAAAGAGACCAGTTACCTCAGCATGCTAGAAAGAATTTCTGGTCTAATAGGAGACTGAGGACAAAAGGATCGGCTCTCATTCTCCAGTCTGGCATGGCAGATAGAAAGTGGACTCCATAAGGGCTATCTAAAACAGGAATTAATAGATTCTGTCATCAGAGCTATCACACCAGTGCTTCAGCTGCGGAGCTATCTTGAGGGAAAGGCAGGGCTGACACTCCCAATGCTGAGATGGATACTTCGCTCTCATTATCAGGAGAAAAATGCTACTGAACTATATAAGCAGCTCACCACAGAAGTTCAGCGCCCTAGAGAAACTCCACAAAGCTTCCTACGAGCCCTTAATCTTAGACAGAAAATTCAGGAGGATGACTCAGGGTTAAAATATGATCATGCTCTGGTCCACAAAATGTTCTTGCACACAGTTTTGACCGGATTGCAAAACGACCACATCCAAAGTGACCTTTAACCATACCTGTCAGATCCCACCGTGTTGCTGGAAAAACTCGTGGCTTGTTCCAATGAATCTGAAACACAGAACAAACGAAAATATGATAAGAGTGGTAGTGTTCATGCTGTGCAGCTAAACAAGCCTGCCCCTGAACAACAATTCCAGGCCAAACAGTCTCGATTTAAAATTTAAAAAGTTCGATTTAATGTCACAACTGAAAAGCCTGAGAGATGATATCATGCAGATTAAAAAGACAATCCAACAACCCTTATCTGTTCCTCAGCAGTGTTTCGCAGTCTATAACAAAGAACCAGCAGCAGCAGTGTCCCCACAGCATCAGATCTCATCTCTGGGTTCCCGACAGACATCAAGATGGACCCAAGCCCAAGAGCATCAGACCTGGAAACCAGATACAGCTACATATCAACAGCAGGCAGGTCCGTACATGTCTCCACTCCAGTTCTCACAAAGCCAACAACAGGTGAAGGACCAGAAAATACCTCTTCCACCAGCAAACCTAGTTCAGTTGTCAACTGTTCCACAAGAACATTCTACTCACCATGGACGGCCGTTTGTATATCCTTCCCCTCAGCAGCATCCCATGTCCATCAATTATGCAACTCAGCCTTCAAGTTTTGCAGCACCACAGTATTATCCCCAGCAGTATATGGTGCCACCACAACAGCACCTTTATCAGTTTCGCCAACCCCGTCCTTGGCGAGCCAGACAATGTTTCCATTGCCAGCAGCGTAAAGCAGAGGAACCTTGCACCCATTGTTACCACTGTGGTAGCAGTGAACACTTCTCAGCTGGCTGTAGGAGTAAAGGCCCCAGGCCTCAGCCAGGAGCTGCGTTAAACCGGAGCGGGTTGCCCCCAAGGGACAGGGCGTGACCCGACCAGTAGAGAAGGCCTAAAAACATGATAGCATGAGCAATCAGAAACAGCTTGTGTTCCAGTCACTTAATAGTATTTTAACTTCCACTTGTCAAGTTAACCAGCATTCTGCCATCACGTCTTTAGTGGGTAAACAATGCAAAAGACAGAAGCATTATGGGACACAGGCTCCCAAGTATGCAGTATTGATGAGCAGTGGAAAGCCAAATACGCACCTGAGGTGACACTGAGAAACATTTCAGAGGCAACAGAAGCATCAGACAGTGTGCGTCTGTTGGCAGCCAATGGAACAAACATGCCATACACAGGATGGTTGGAGATGACCTTCAAGCTGGCATCCCCTGTAACCAATGAGAAAGAGTTAATCATTCCTGTGCTCATTAACAGAAACAATTTCTGCCTATCTTGAGAAACGATTAAGTCATAAACAAATTCTCAGCAGACATCTGTAGGCTATTTCAGCACTGTGTAATCTTTCATTACTGACAGGAGTTTCTAACAAATCGACCTTGTTGACCCTTTACTTGTCCTGCTAAATCTAATCTGCTCTGTCTGTATACAAAACTATTTCTAATGCTAGTATTAATATAAAACATTATATAATTATCACAAAACACTTTCTTCAACATCCTATACAGAGTCTTCAAGTCCCTAAACCGTTATACCAGGAAATTAAGGACTATTTACATGACCTGATTGCTCAAGGATGGGTGGCCAAGTCTCATTCCCCTTACTTTTCCCCAATTGTCTGCGTCTGTAAAAAGGATGGCAGTCTCAGGCTGTGCATAGGGGCCTGAACAGCAAAACAATCCCCGATCGCCAGCCAATACCCAGGGTGCAGGATATTCTCAATGGCCTGGGGGGCAATGTGTGGCTCTCTCTGCTGGACCAGAGAAAGGCATACCACCAAGGCTTCATGTCCCCAGACTGCATTCACAACACCGTGGGGCCTCTACGAATGGATTCGTATCCCTTTCAGCCTTATGAATGCTTGTGCCGCGTTCCATCGGTTTATGGAGGAATGCCTAGAAGGATTGAGGGATAAAATTTGCATACCCTATTTAAATGACATCCTGGTCTTCACGGAGTCCTTAAACGAACAGGTGGAAGCAGTAAGGCGAGTGCTGCAAAGGTTGCAATCCCATGGAGTCAAGTTAAAACCAAGAAAATGTGAGCTCTTTAAGAGGGAGGTGCGCTATCTGGGCAGAATTGTCTCAGCTGAAGGCAGTCGTGTTGATCCCGTGGACACAGCCGCTGTAACGGCGCTTAAGGAACAGACACCAAGCACGGTGGGAGAGCTACACAAGATTCTGGGCCTGCTCAGCTATTATCGGCAATATATCAAAGACTTCTCCCGTATTACCAGTCCCCTCTACGATCTGCTAAAATGTAACACTGGCGGTGATGAGCCACAGAGAAAAGAAAACCACAAAGTAAGAAACAACAAACGGAATCAAGTGGTGCCATCAAGTAAATCAATTGAGTGGACAGAACACCATCAGCAGATACTTGAGAAGTTGATTAACTGCTTGGTTCAGCCTCCAATCTTAGGATTTCCAGACTTCTCCCAACCGTTCATCCTCCATACAGATGCATCCAACCAAGGGTTGGGAGCCATTCTATACCAGAATCAGAATGGCAAGCTGAGAGTAATTACCTATGGTTCCCGAACTTTGACAAAGGCAGAGAAAAATTACCACCTGCACAGTGGGAAGTTGGAATTTTTAGCTTTGAAATGGGCTGTAACTGAAAAATTCAGAGACTATCTCTATTACGCACCAACCTTTACAGTGTTCAGCGACAATAACCCATTGACCTATGTTCTGACCTCTGCAAAGTTGAACACCACCTGGTGTACACGGGTGTCAGAGCTCGCAGACTTCCACTTTACCATCCGCTACTGTCCAGGTAAAGAAAACATAGATGCAGACTCACTCTCCAGGATGCCAGCGGATCTGGAAATGACAATGAGAGAATGTACTGAGGAGTTCTCATCTGACTGTGTGGGAGCTGTAGTGCAAGCATTGGAGATCCAGAATAATCCAGATGTGTCCCTGGCTGTAGCCTGTCCGAGTGTATCAGCATGTGTGGAGGAAAATGAGGGACTCCTCAAACCCCTGTCAAAAGAAGAAATTAGACAAGCACAAAAGAATGACAAGGACATTAGAGTAATCGTTGAGCACTTACAAACAGGATCTAGGCCCCCTCAGCAGTGGCGCTCTGTCAACTCTCTATCCAAAGTTCTTCTGAGAGAATGAGATCAGCTGAAACTGGATGAACATGGCATTCTGTTACACCACACATCTCAAAGGACACAGCTGCTATTACCAACTCAATTCAAAAGAACTGTTCTAAGGGAACTGCATAATGAGATGGGTCATGAGGGCCTCGACCGCACCACGAGCCTCCTTAGGGATCGGTTCTTCTGGCCCTACATGCAGAAAGACATTGAAAACTATGCCCTGAGAACCTGCTCCTGCATCAAACAAAAAAAAACATGCCGTGACACAAGAGCGCCCTTTAAAAGCATCAAAACGACCCACCCATTCAAATTAGTGTACATTGACTTTCTTCATCTGGACAAATGCAAGGGGGACTACGAGTACATTTTGGTAATCGTTGACCACTTCACCCGGTTTGCACAGGCCTATGCCACAACCTCAAAATCAGCAAAAACAGTGGCTGACCGGTTATTCAATGATTTCGCCCTCAAGTTTGGGTTTCCATCCAGAATTCACCACGACCAAGGGGGAGACTTGAAAAGTACAGTGGCGTCAAGGACCACCCCCTACCACCCCCAAGGGAATGGGCAGGTGGAAAGATTTAACCGGACATTACTGCAGATGCTGAAAACCCTGACTGAAAGACAAAAATCTGATTGGAAGAATGCACTCAACAAATTAATATTTGCATACAACTGTACTAGATGTGACGTGACTGGCTTTTCACCTTTCCATCTGCTGTTCAGCCGCTCACCAAAGCTGCCCATCGATGCTCTCTTTGGGCTAAACTCAGAAAACAACTCTCAGAGTTATAGTGAGTACATGGAACGATGGACGAAAGGGATGCAAGAAGCTTGTGAGATAGCGAGAGAACAGGCAACCAAGTCTGCTGAATGGAACAAAAGGAATTACGACCAAAAAGTGAGGTGCACTGACCTATTCCTGGGAAGCAGGGTCCTCGTGAAAAATCTGACTCCAAGAGGTGGGCCCGGGAAACTGCAGAATTACTGGGAGGATGAAGTTCACGTTGTCACACGCCAGGTGGCAGATGATGGACCAATCTACGAAGTAAAACCTGAGCAGAGTAAAGAGTTTTACATCGCAATCTTCTCCATCCATGTGACCATTTACCTCTTAACACCACATCAACTCAAAGTACCAAACCAAAGCAAGGACATCAACCAAGAAACAGCAGAACTCGGCCCAACAGGGGGAGAGAATGTGAGCCAGAGTGTGATAGTGCAAGCGAAGAGGATGAGCACTACTTTCAAGTGGAGCCTTATCAGAGAAGATCACTAGAAAGCAGTGATCTCCTAGGAAAAAGGGATATGTTACCACCACAGTTAGTACCTTGTGGGCCTCGATCTAGCTCGACAGTGTCGGAACCAAGGCCACAGTCACCTTCAGCCGAGTCAGAGATGGATCTTCTAGAACCTGCCCATACAACGGCCATAAGACAAGAACTTCATGAAAATGAACCAACTACTGACCCAATGGAACGATACTTGCCTGTTAATGAAACAACTGAAGCGCTTGGGTCCAGGAACAGGACCTCAGAGGAGGAAAACGGGTACCAGTTCATCAGGAGGAAGCGACGGCCACCAAATAAGTTTACATATGACAATCTTGGGACCCCATCATGGTACAATGTGCAGATGGTGGGTGATAACCACTACCCACACTTTGCATCTAAAGTTGTACAAGGAAAATGTTGATGACAGTGCTGTAATATCAGATGTTGTAGACAACAACTGCTGGGTAAAGTTCAAAGACTTGAAATACTGTAAAGTGAGTATTACTGTTACTGACTAAGCAATTTGATGTTGGGACGACATCTTATTTTGAGGGGGAGAGTGTGGTATGCTGAATAATTCTCCTTACACTGGATAATTCTCATTATAATTATAAGTTTCTTATTGCTTGATAGATTTTATTCCTTTATATTTTTCTCTCCGTGATATGTTGCATGATTATTAGCACTGTCACAGTTTTATTATGTATTTCTGTGTTTTAATGTGTTTCTGCTTAAGCCGGCTTGGCTTCTTCCCATAGTGCATCCTGGTGCCATGTGTTCTCCAGGTAAGCGACGCACACGCACCTGGCCATCCACATGATGTAAAAAAAAAACGTGATTCATCAGACTAGGCCACCTTCTTCCATTGCTCCGTGGTCCAGTTCTGATGCTCACGTGCCCATTGTAGGTGCTTTTTGGCAGTGAACAGGGGTCAGCATGGGCACCCTGACTGGTCTGCGGCTATGTGGCTATGTTTGAGCTACAGTAGCTCGTCTCTTGGATTGGACCACACGAGCCAGCCTTCACTCCCCATGTGCATCAATGAGCCATGGCCGCCCATGACCCTGTCGCCGGTTCACCGTTTTTCCTTCCTTGGACCACTTTTGTTAGGTACTGACCATTGCAGACTGGGATCACCCCACAAGGGCTGCATTTTTGGAGATGCTCTGACCCAGTTGTCTAGCCATCACAATTTGGCCCTTGTCAAAGTCGCTCAGATCATTACACTTGCCCATTTTTCCTACTTCTAACACATCAACTTTGAGGACAAAATGTTCACTTGCTGCGTAATATATCCCACCCACTGACAGGTGCCATGATAACAAGATTATCAGTTTTATTAATTCACCTGTCAGTGGTCGTAGTGTTATGGCTGATTGGTGTATACTGCAGTGATGTTAGAAGCTTGCACTGCTGGTCTGAAGAAAGATGGTGAGCTGAGGTGGAATGCAATCATTTTCTGGTGTCTCGTTGTTAGGGTCTTTAATATGTTCTTAACATTTTGAGAATTTCAAGAACAACTTTTTTGAAAAATGTATGTTTTCCTTCAAAGCGCATTGTCCTAGTAGTAGTGAGGGTAGTGTTCAATATAGTGGTGCTTTGGACGTAATCTAAAGTCAGGAAAGACTTATTTCAGCAGTTGTTTGTGATCAGAGATTTTGCATTCCAAGTACTGGATAGTTTCATCCGTGAACCTAGGCGATGATGCAAGTTCAACTATCTCTTTTAGATCCATTAGAATTTCCCAAGATTTATCAACTTCTGGAACTTCTCCTCCAATAATTAACGGAAGTAGTCTTAGCAAGGAACAATTCTCATGACCATTTCCTCCTATTGTTCCTTTGGATGCAAACATCTTGGAAATCAGTTGTGGGTGGTTATCTTTGTCTGACTGTTTGTATGGGAATGAAGCAATTCCCTTGTTACAAGACTGTAATGAAAACTATTTACTGGAAATCATGTATTTTAAGCAAAGTGCAACTTCAATAGGCAGCTTCTAACATTGGTTGTCACATGGTTTCTGGGCACATGACACTCACATTTAAGCTGTAGGCCTAACAATTACAAAGGTTTAATGTTACAGTACTGTTTAATTTGTAATTTTATTCACATAAAGGGATAGAGTTACTTTTGAAAAAGTGAAAGTTACATTCAATTGCAAAACATTTGTAACCTTGTGTCGTTGGACACCCAATGATCCTCAGTCTGCTGGGGGTTGCTTATTGTATGTCGTACTGGTTCTTATTACTGCACTTTGTACTTTGTGAAATGTTTGTGTAAACTGTAGGTCACTCTGGATGATGGCGTCTGCTGATACATTAATAAATATTAGAGAAAATCGGGGGCGGGCGAGATTGTTTGCCCACATGTTGACTGTCGACTCCACTGTAAGCACTTCTAATTAGTTTGCCATCACATATAAACTGGCTATTCCTTTCCCCCGATTCTAGAACTCCACCGGTTATGGAAATAGCTAAAGGGGCGTTGGCAGTGACGCACACGCAGAACATCTGGAATGACATCATGTTCATTGGAAATCAGCAGTTTCTCGGGACTTTGTCAGGGAACCAATCAGGAAGAGTGCATGCATTGACTTGATCTTTTCAAATGACCAAGATAGAGTCAGAGGGACACTAGTTAGAGAACCAATGGCAAACTGTGATCACAATATGGTTAGCTTTGAGGCATTCTTTCAAAAATCAAGGACCAAGTCTAAAACAATGGTCTACAATTTTAGAAAAGCAAATCTTGAAGGCATGAGGCAGCACTTAGAACAGTTAGACTGGAGCACACTGGATACAGATTCAGTTGAAAATTGATGGGTATATTTTAAGATTATACTACTTGAGGCTCAGGAGAAATTTGTACCAAAACATAGCAAATTGAGGACCAACAAACATTGCCCAAAATGGTTTAATAGAAGAATGCAAAAAATATCAAGAGAATGAAAATGTTGTATAGCGCATACAAAAGGGATGGAGACAAAACAAAATACATAGAATATGTTGAGCTGCAAAGAGACCTTAAGAAAGAGATCAGGAAAGCAAAGAGGGAAATAGAAAGAAACATAGCTCTTTTAGGAGCTAAAACTAATGCAAAGAGCTTTTTTCAATATTACAACAGCAAGAGGACAATAAAGGAGGAAGTGAAACAGATAAAGGGCACAAATGGAAGTATCATGGAAAACGAACAAGATGTGTCAAAAGTTCTAAATGAGTATTTCACAGAGGTTTTCACAAAAGAAAAAATTGATAACATGCCACAGGTTAACAATCAGTCCAGTGAAACCTGGATAAATGAGGAGGAGGTACTAAAGGGACTAGCAGAATTAAAAACAAACAAATCACCTGGGCCAGATGGGATATTTCCAATGGTACTTAAAGAAATTAGGGAAATAATTTATAGGCCGCTAACTCAAATATTCCAAATGACACTTAGAACAGGGGATGTGCCAACTGACTGGAAGACAGCAAATCTCATACCAATCCACAAGAAAGGGGACAAAACTGAGCCAAGAAATTACAGACCAATCAGTCTCACCTGCATCACCTGTAAAATGTTGGAAAAAAATATTAGACAGAAAAAAGAGGAGCATCTTGATGAAAACCATATTATTGGAGATAGTCAACATGGGTTTAGACGAGGCAGATCATGTCTTACTAATTTATTAGAATTATTTGAACATGCAACTGCAGCTGTAGATCATGTGAAAGCATATGATATGATATACTTAGATTTTCAGGAAGCTTTAATAAGGTTCCACACCAAAGACTGATCCTCAAATTGGAAGCTGTAGGCATTCAGGGTAATGTAAGTAGATGGATTATGAACTGGTTGATGTATAGGAAACAGAGGGTGTCGATTAGAGGAGTTGCTTCTAACTGGAGTGAGGTTGTTAGTGGAGTTCCACAGGGATCAGTACTAGGGCCTTTGCTTTTTTAATCTATATTAATGATCTGGACTCTGGGATAGTTAGCAAACTTGTCAAATTTGCAGATGATGCTAAAATAGGTGGCTCAGCAGATATAATCTCGGCAGCACAGGCTATTCAAAGGGATTTAGATAATATTCAGTTGTGGGCTGACACCTGGCAGATGAAATTCAATGTGGACAAATACACTATGGGAGGAATAGAACTAGATGAAGTATCGCATGAGAAAGACCTAGGAGTCTATGTGGACTCCTCACTTTCTCCATCCAAACAATGTGGGGAAGCAATAAAAAAGGCAAACAGAGTGTTAGGGTATATTGTCAAAAGTGTAGAATAGAGAACAAGGGCAGTAATGTTCAGACTGTACAATGCACTAGTTAGAGCTCATCTGGATACTGTGGACAGTTCTGGGGTCCACACTTCAAGAAAGATATCGCTGCTCTAGAGGCAGTTCAGAGGAGAGCAACCAGACTTATTCCAGGTCTGAAGGGAATGTCCTACTGAGAGACTGAGGAACTGAACCTTTTCACCCTGGAACAGATGAGACTACATGGGGACTTGATTCAAGTCTTCAAAATCATGAAAGGCATCGACCACATCAAACCAGAGGAGCTTTTCCAGATTAGCAGGGACACACGGACCCGGGGACACAAATGGAAATTGGGCTTCAAGGCATTAAAGATGGAAAACAGGAGTCACTTCTTCACACAGAGAGTTGTCACAATCTGGAACAAACTCCCCAGCGATGTGGTAGAAGCTGAAAATTTGGGAACATTTAAAAATAGACTGGATAGTTTCCTTGGATCACTCAGGTATTAATGGACACTAAACCAGCACGATGGGTCGAATGGCCTCCTCTCGTTTGTTAACTTTCTTATGTTCTAACTGACATCAATATAGTTGCTTAGCAACCAAATGAGTAATCTTCTATATTATATTAATTAGAAAAACTTTAGACGAGGTTTCCTGACTGGCCATCTCTGGAGCAATTTATTATAGTTGAATAAACTATAAGCTTTATTATTTTTCTAATTAAATTGGGCCCTGAGTGTTCCTTGACTATCTGTTGAGGGAGTCGATTTCTCCCTTTCAACTGTGCCGTAATCCAACAGTGATGTTCTTTCGAAAAGACGTCAATTGGAACAACGTGCATGGAGGACCAACTGTCTATATTTATTATTATACCAGTTCATCAAAAAATAATTAAGCCAGTTGCTTTGTTTAGAAAGTCATCTGAATAGAAAAAAATCTATGTTTCGCTGCTGCTCACACCTTCGTCAGGACTTCTTTATAGCTGGAAGTTGGAAGTTGGAAGGGTAAAATAAACCGCAAATGTCCACACAGAACACATTGGCATTGATTGTAACTATTATCTTGCTGGTGTGTAAACGATAGAAGAGTATCTTAACTTAATTCAACTTAAATTACATTTCTGTCATAATTTCAAAATTCAAAAAGATTCTAGAAACTGCCAATTCAAAAACAAATAAATCATAATAATAATAATGAATTCCCCCTTCAGCATATTTAAGTGATTTTTCTGAAAGAAAGAACATCATCCTATTTCAAGCCCACCTCTTTCTGGTTACCTGCCACTCCTGAAATTCCTGAAAATTGAAATCTAAATAGCACTGCACAATATACACACTGGAGTCAAACTGACACCCCTCCTACTAAAACAACTGTGTCCCTCTGCTGCTGTGCACAGGGTGGAGTCTTGTTTCAAATGGGAAGCCTTTTGTAAAAGTGCTGACACACGGACTCAAAAAAAACCACTGCAACTTAATTCAAGACCAATTTAAGAGACTGATCATTGTATATCTCTTAATAAGGAGTACATTTTTTGTATACTTAATATGTTACTCACTTTTTATGTGGTGCTGTTTTTAAATTGTGCAGCACCCTGAGACGTATATGGGGCACTACAATACACTGAAATTGATTGATTGATTGATTGATTGATTGATTGATTGTAGAGTAGACCTAGAAGTAGAAGTGTATGGTTCTACTCCTTGCCACAATAATGAAACTACCATTAAAGCTTTCCCTGCAAAAAATATATACAAAAAATGTAAAAAGCTAATACAGTTTTCACATTTTGTTCTGTATGTATGTACTTCTACTTTATGAATCTATCCCATGGATAATAATCATTGGGTAATCCATTTTCTGGGAACCACACAGATGTATGTTTTTATTCTTCCTTTGCTCATTTTTTACATTTTGAATATTACATGCACTGCTTGTGTCAGCATTCATCACATCACATTTGTTTTAACTGGCTCCCTTAAGGCAAAGAGTTGAAGTTTTAACTAAGCCCAGATAGAGTCATATTATTTATATTTATTAATATGCAAATGATGCATGATGTGTCTTTCATCTACTGCAGTAAGTTTTCTTGGCTGACTACTGCATCTACAGTCCTCAACGTTGCCCAATTCTTTTTGCTTCTTCATCTGAAAACCCCCATCTGCCTTGAAGTTTCTGCCGGGGAGAGACCTTGCAGATGCAGTATAACTACCTTGTGTCTTGCTGCTGTGCTCAGCCTTGCCATGGTGTATGACTTATCTTCAGCAACCTCACCTTGTTAGCTGAGTTTGGCTGTTCCTCACCCAGTTTTATTCCTCCTACACAGCTGTTACTGTTTCAGTTAATGATTGTGTTTCAACCTACATATTGAATTGATGATCATTAGCACCTCCATCCATTTTCAAAACCGCTTATCCTGGTAAGGGTCACAGGGACACCAGAGCCAATCCCGGCAGGCATAGGGCACAAGGCCGGAATACACCCAGGATGGGATACCAGGCCATCGCTGGGCAACACACATACCTACTGGGGAATTTAGAGTGGCCAATTAACCTAACCTGCATATCTTTGGACAGTGGGAGGAAACCCACACAGACACAGGGAGAACATGCAAACTCCACACAGACAGGCACCCTGAGCCAAGACTCAAACCCAGGACCCCTAGAGCTGTGAGGGAGCAGCGCTAACCACCACGCCACCATGCTGCCCATCATTAACACCTGTTTGGTATAATTGTTTAATCATACACCTGACTATATACCTACAAAATCCCTGACTTTTGTGAAAGTGTATTTAAAAGAATTTATGTTGTTTTGAAGGCAAAGTGTAGTCACACCAAGTATGGATTTGATTTAGATTTTTCTCCTGTTCACTCACTTCGCATTTAGTTAATTGATAAAAATAATCTACAGACATGCTCAAATTTGTTGGTACCCCTTGAGCCAGTATTAATGTTTTATATTATTGTTTGAAAAACCAATATATCAACAGAGCCAGTTGCTATGATGACCACAGGACCGGACCTCTCCCAGTATATCCAAGAGAGACTCCGCTCATGTGGAGAGCTTCCATGTCAGGGCCTTTCAGGCCAGGCATGTTAAATAAATACTTTATCCTCTGTACATCAAGAGTGGGTTCTTCACCCCTCCACAAACAAACAAAGAATGCACAATTTCCTCTGAAATAACTTGAAACTGACAAAAGTAATTGGCATCCACCAGTGTTTATTCCATATTTAATAGAAATCAGACTGCTTTTGATTTAGTTTTTCAACATAATATTGTAAATAAAACAAATGAAAATGGCATGGACAAAAATGATGGGACCCTCAACTTAATATTTTGTTGCACAACCTTTAGAGGCAAATCACTGCAATCAAACATTTTCTGTAGCTCTCAATGAGACTTCTGCACCTCTTAACAGGTAGTTTGGCCCAATCTTCCTGAGCAAACTGCTCCAGCTCTCAGGTTTGATGGGTGCCATTTGCACTATCCTTCTGTTCAATCTGGGGTCGATGTTCCTCTTGCGGCCGTGCCCTGGGAGGTTGGCTCAGTTCCATGGACCTTGAACTTCTGAATAATATTTGCAACTGTTGTCACAGGAATATGAAGCTGCTTGGAGATGGTCTTGTAGCCTGTACCTTTACCATGCTTGTCTGTTATTTTCTTTCTGATCTCCTCAGACAACTCTCTCCTTTGCTTTCTCTAGTCCATATTCAGTGTGGTGCACACAATGATACCAAACGGCACAGTGACTACTTTCCTCCATTTAACTAGACTGAATGACTGATTACAAGATTGGAGACATGTGTGATACTAATTAAAAAAATGAATTAGTTTGGAATATCACTATAATCCAATTATTTATGATCTTTTCTAAGGGGTACCAACAAATGTGTCCAGGCCATTTTAGAATATCTTTGTAGAATGAGCAATAATTTATCTCTTTTCACAGCTTCTTTGCTTTATTCTATGACATACCAAAGACATGCAAGCATACATAATGCAATAGCTTTTAATTTCATCACTTTTCAGGAGGAATTATTAGCATTATTTCAATGAGCTGTAAGGGTACCAACAAATTTGAGCACGTCTGTATTAACATGTCTTTTTTTGAAAGCATTCTTACTTTACAGCATTTTTTCAGAGCTGCCTAAAACTTTTGCACAGTACTGCATGTGTGCAAAATATATGACAAATAGTTGCAAATTATGTGGGGGGGGCTGTAATGACATTCTGTAGCCGATGCATTGGGTCACATTCTAGCTTATATCTAGGTGTAACTTGAATGTGTTTATCATAAATCTTTGTATGTTGATTGAGATGTTATCATAGGAAGTATACAATTGTGTATATACATAACATACTGAATTATAAAACACAAAAAAGGTTTCAGTTTCATAGTGTTAAGTGTGTACCCACCTCTCCTCTCTTTGCTCTTGGTCTTCCTTAGTAGACCCTAGTTCGAGGATATGAAAAGTTGCTGTTACTAAGACGCTTTGGAGGTGGAATGTGTTTGTACTACCTTCTGTGTAAGCTGTATTTAGTTTTTTTAACCTAAGAAGTGGAGCTTACCTTTACTACTTTATATCTGTGTACAGTTGACTGTTGGACTTTTGTCAGCTTGGCCATTTACATGTGTTTTGTTTATTGTATTTATCTTGCATTCTTCGAATTTTCTGTTTGTTTCATGAGCAATTTTTATTGCTGAGAAAGTTTTCATTTGAGAGGATTATTATTTTTTATTACAGTAATTAAAGTAATTGTTGCATTGTTTGGAGCTGTCACATTATAGTATAGTAATACAGGGATGTAACTGATCTGGATAATAACAGCATAAAAACTGTTTTCTAATAATTGAGAGGTATTTTCTAATATCACAGAATGTAATGCTTTGCTGAATTAATAATAAAATTGATTTAACTGGATTGAAAGTTTATGAATTGAACTACAGTTCAAACGAGCAGTGAAATGCATGGGTCTTACATATAACATATCCTAGAGCTGTCAATGTTGACCCAGAGCATACAATTATGTATTTATACTCCAACAACAACATCAGCATTTGCCTTTATAAAATACAAGTCTAATCCTACCTAGAGATGCACAGAGAAGAAGTCATATTGATCTTTTTGCTTTGTGTTTGCTCAAGAGTGTTGATCATCCATGACCACTGCCCTTCGCTGGGTCTCAGTTATTTGCAGATTGAAGTTTAATGTGTGATTCATCTCATCTCCATTTTCCTTGGGTTTTTATACTGCATTTATTTCCATTACATACAGTGAGGGAAAAAAGTATTTGATCCCCTGCTGATTTTGTACGTTTGCCCACTGACAAAGAAATGATCAGTCTATAATTTTAATGGTAGGTGTATTTTAACAGTGAGAGACAGAATAACAACAAAAAAAATCCAGAAAAACACATTTCAAATAAGTTATAAATTGATTTGCATGTTAATGAGGGAAATAAGTATTTGATCCCCTATCAATCAGCAAGAATTCTGGCTCCCAGGTGTCTTTTATACAGGTAACGAGCTGAGATTAGGAGCACACTCTTAAAGGGAGTGCTCCTAATCTCAGCTCGTTACCTGTATAAAAGACACCTGTCCACAGAAGCAATCAATCAATCAAATTCCAAACTCTCCACCATGGCCAAGACCAAAGAGCTGTCCAAGGATGTCAGGGACAAGATTGTAGACCTACACAAGGCTGGAATGGGCTACAAGACCGTCGCCAAGCAGCTTGGTGAGAAGGTGACAACAGTTGGTGCGATTATTCGCAAATGGAAGAAACACAAAATAACTGTCAGTCTCCCTCGGTCTGGGGCTCCATGCAAGATCTCACCTTGTGGAGTTTCAATGATCATGAGAACGGTGAGGAATCAGCCCAGAAGTACACGGGAGGATCTTGTTAATGATCTCAAGGCAGCTGGGACCATAGTCCCCAAGAAAACAATTGGTAACACACTACGCCGTGAAGGACTGAAATCCTGCAGTGCTCGCAAGGTCCCCCTGCTCAAGAAAGCACATGTACAGGCCTGTCTGAAGTTTGCCAATGAACATCTGAATGTTGTGGTCAGATGAGACCAAAATCGAGCTCTTTGGCATCAACTCAACTCGCCGTGTTTGGAGGAGGAGGAATGACCCCAAGAACACCATCCCCACCGTCAAACATGGAGGTGGAAACATTATGCTTTGGGGGTGTTTTTCTGCTAAGGGGACAGGACAACTGCACCGCATCAAAGGGACGATGGACGGGGCCATGTACCGTCAAATCTTGGGTGAGAACCTTCTTCCCTCAGCCAGGGCATTGAAAATGGGTCGTGGATGGGTATTCCAGCATGACAATAACCCAAAACACACAGCCAAGGCAACAAAGGAGTGGCTCAAGAAGAAGCACATTAAGGTCCTGGAGTGGCCTAGCCAGTCTCCAGACCTTAATCCCATAGAAAATCTGTGGAGGGAGCTGAAGGTTCGAGTTGCCAAACGTCAGCCTCGAAACCTTAATGACTTGGAGAGGATCTGCAAAGAGGAGTGGGACAAAATCCCTCCTGAGATGTGTGCAAATCTGGTGGCCAACTACAAGAAACATTTGACCTCTGTGATTGCCAACAAGGGTTTTGCCACCAAGTACAAGTACAAGTCGAAGGGGTCAAATACTTATTTCCCTCATTAATATGCAAATCATTTTATAACTTATTTGAAATGCGTTTTTCTGGATTTTTTTGTTGTTATTCTGTCTCTCACTGTTAAAATACACCTACCATTAAAATTATAGACTGATCATTTCTTTGTCAGTGGGCAAACGTACAAAATCAGCAGGGGATCAAATACTTTTTTCCCCCACTATAGCCTGTTCAATCTCTGCTGTTTGTGTCCCTGATCAATATGTATCTCTTGTTATTTTTAACTTGGTTACTAATGGCATTGGAAGCAAGTTATTACAGTCCAGTGTCACGACGCCCATTAGTATGCACTACATTACTCTCTTTCTTATCATTAAGGTTTTGCGAGATACTTTTCAGGGGCACGTTTGACTTGGGAGAAATGTCACTTAAAATAGCCTTAAAATAAACTACCAGAGAGGTTCACATGGAGAACAACGAAATACACACAATGCAACATATGTTTTCTCCTGAAAAATGTAATGGGGGATTTTTTTGTTTTGTTTTTCATGGTCCATTATTTACTGTTACCACCAAAGGGAAAGCCTGTGGAAGGGGGGTGCAGGGCTGCTGAAATTCACAGCTCTATGCCTTGGTATTACACAACAGGGTTTTTCAGATTTCCGTGACTTATTCAAGAGGAAATGTCTCTGGTAAAGGAGTCGCTTCTGCATGTTTGTTCCCACTGCATTGCTTGGAGGGCCTTGAAACAGACCTAAATATTGCAACTGGAAATGCTGATGTGGGCTGGCTAGCTGCAGCTGATCTCAGTGTTGGCAGTGTGCTAAAACACATCTCTCCCTAATCAGAGAACACAGGGGCAGGGAAAGCACAAACGACACACAACTACCAACACCAACTATCCTGAAAGAAGGGTTCCTCCTGAAATGCACAATTGTCCCTCTTACATGACCACCAAGGACACAGCAGAAGTGACACTAGGCATTTTACAAGTCATTATTAATTCAAACTTACTACAATGCTTGACTGTTGTTCTCTAGACAGATTCTTGTACGTATTCCTGAACATTGCAACACAAAACACACCTTTGTGCAAGGGCAAAATGAGGTATAATAAGGGAGACTTATGGGTAATTTAATAAAACCATTCTGCGTGATTCATGCCCATCAAATATGATCAACATGGAAAATGGATTAGGAACACACTGGCCTATATGTGTGAGTATTCATGAAAGTGTACATGTAATACTCAACTTACAAATTGAGTGTCTTGTACACAAGAAGAAATTATTGTCCTGATTTTCTTCCACCCTGAAGGATCAACTGATATAATTTACTGTATGTTTTCCCTCAAATTCACATAGAATATACCAGAATTCCAACACAAACTTTAATACAGGATACTATAACATTCAATAATATGTATTGTTACAGTTATTTAAGGAACATGACAGCGTTTGTGACCTATTTCCTGCCAATTCCATTCTACTAAGTGTTTTCCAAATACAGTACAAACATTTCTGTGGACCACCCAGGTCCCCACCCCTGGAGACAAAATGTATTTGTTTATTTCTAAATAGCTGTAATACAAAATACAAATCATACCAGAACATAAAAACAGTTTTGTTATTTTAAATGCAGGTATATGCTATAAGGGCATTTCGATATTATCCCATAATTTAACATTTAACCCTAAAACTGCCACTGTAACTCATTCTTTCCCATTAGCCATCCCAATGGGATGAGTGGTGCTGCCCTGCAACAGGTGATATCTAACAGCCAGTAAAAAATTAAATATTGTTTTTTAATATAATCAGGGTACATTGCCTAACTAATTGCCTAAGTGGAATATTAATTCATATTAATATTAAAACAAAAGGTATTAGCAATGTCATAATTTTGGGATCAACCATACCTGACATCAGAGCTGTAAAAGCTTTAAAGTAAAATTCAATAACTACAGAATTTTTTATTCATTTCAATGATACAGCCTCATCAGATCCATGAGTCCCTTTCAGGGTCTGTTGAGCATATTTGCATTTTACATTAGACACATCACTTATGTGTTTTATTAGGGTCTAATTCATAATTATCTACATATCAGTTTTGACTGAGGGGCCAGATTGATATCTTCAAGTCTTGTACTGAGAGCCAAGTAATTTGTATGTACATGAACTTCTGTGTGTAGAGCCACACATGACTGTAGGTCTTAGAAAGGAATCTGTCCAACTGAGGGGAAAGACTGAAAGGAAACAAACACGTTGTAAATGTTCAGAACAGTTCTTTTTTAGTTCTTGTTCTGTCTGTATCTCGGTATTTGTTATTGTGTATCATTTATTTGTTTGTCTTAGGCAGTGTTCTAGCTGCATTTATATTTAGAAACACCGGTTGGTCTTTTCTGATGGGTTTGGGGGAATTCAGGCTGACACTCGGCCACCCGGGCAGCCGGTTCAATGAGCAGTGGCGCTCTGGAGGCCACATGGTGTCCCGACTGACCAGCTGGAAGGAGGAGAACGACTGAGACCCAGCTTCCTATTGCACATCCAGAGAAGCCTGGGATAACACAGGGCTCTTTCATACTATTGTCCTGGGTTCACCCTGTGTGATTACCTCACTACAACTTGCCTACCATATAGGTGTTTTTAATTGCCCTGAATGAAAAACATATTGGGTATTTATGTGGGAGAGGACTTGTCCTGTCAGCATCAATATGGGAACTTAACTTCAAAGCATTACTTTTCCAGAAATGTGAACAAACAGATACACAACAATTATTAATCAAACACAATTTGGAGTAGGATGGCAAAGATTGGCCATGCTGGTAGTAGCCTCAGCCATGCCAGATCCTATTGGGTAGTAACAATACTGTTTCCTGTCCGTTATAATGAGGCATTCTGATACTCTCCAACTAGGTTTTTGTAGGAAACAGCTGGCTTTTGGTCTTTACACAATACTGGATAAGGGCATCGGCCAAGAAATAAATAAGACAAAATAAATAATAATACTAGGCCTGAGCAATATCTGCCCCAACACACATTACAATGATGAAATAAAAGTATTACATTGAAAACAGTAGGAGATAAATAAGGCCTTTAACACATTTTCAGCTCCAAACGTGTTATGGCTTTGTTTCAGAATAAGATTACTTAATAATATAAGTGACAGACAAGAAGGTAGGACTTTATAATAAGTGGCTGTGTGTGTTAAATTACCATTGAATAAATAAATAGATATAATGCGCATCCTAAGAAAAAGGAAATTATCATGTGGAAATTGCTGGTTGAACAGGATTTTGCATTGACAATGGGGACATCAGCATCAGTGCCAGAGCAGCCTGCGCTATTTTTCTCTCCACTCTTCATGGGAAGACCAGTGATCGTGATATGATGGGGATTTGTTTAATGCCCATGAGAATTTGAATGGCCATGAAAACCTTAATCTCTTCATCAGAAACAGGGTGGAAAGGTTTTCAATTTAAAACAATATATACAGCTAACAGAATTAAGATTAAAAAAAGAAAGTGGTGCAGCTCCCCAATAAAATTGTACGCTTGGTTACCTGCAATATATATGACCAAATGGATAAATGTGTACTACTTATTATTATTTAAAATGTCTAAGACATGCTTTCATTAACTCCATCTTCTCGTCATGCTGCCTTTGCAACACTGCCAGCAGCCATTCAAATTTCTCATCCTCCTTCCTTTGCCTTTCCTCTTCCCTCTGTCTGCTCTCTTCACTATACAGCTGGAGCAGCACGACCACATCTGCAAGCTCCCACGACTCAGCTGTAACCTCTGTGCCGGAGGTCGCTGTCGTTCCACTGCCACGAGATTGTGCAGTAGACTGAGCCCGAGATGCTTGAGCAGAGATTCGGCAATCTGCTGATGGGGAGGCGGAGGAGGGGCTGCCTGGGGCCACTGATATAATGGTGCTCTATCCGGGGATTGTATGTCCAGATTGGCTACCTACTTTTCACAGAACAAAAACAAAACACACAATGTACAGAAGTTAGATGTATTGGTCGGTGGTAGAAAGACTAGACTGTATGCAGCAATTAACCCGGGCATGTCAAAAACAATCTAAATAAAATCTACTCTGCTCTACATTCCCCTCTGTTTGGACATAGTAACGTAGGTATCTTTTAACAGTGATATAAAAATTGTGAAATCGATACAATGCATTCTGTGTTTAAATCTGGATCTGACAACACTTGAAGGGATTGTTCCAAGCCTAAAACACTTCAGTACTGACAACACACTATGCTTATTTACACTGTGTAATATATATATATATATATATTATACACACACACATTAACTTGCATATATGATACACATACACATATGCACGATTTGTTGCATAATATATGTATATTGGCATACAAAAGGGAAGCGATGGATGTGCACTTTGGTTATACTCTTTGTAAATCTGAATATTATTAAATCCAATAACACTAAATCCATATTACACTTAAAACTATGTTTAATGATGTTTTTTCAGGACTTGATTGCAGTTTTATTTTCCAGGGGGTCATGTAGGGCAGCCTGGCAATCATAATTGGACTAGTGTTCAGATGGGCTCCTGATGGATAACTAAATGAAGCACTGTGGGAAGTGTTATTTAATTGATGCTGATATATATATCGGAGCGCCTGGCGGGTGAAAGGGCGGGCGGCGGAGCTAGAGAGACATGCAAGGTTTTGTTGGCGGGAAGTGGCAGCGAGAGCAGGAAGTGAGGGGGAAGATGGAGAGCGAAACGGAAACGTCGTGGGGAAACGCGCATGAACTGGCGCTATACTTTACACACGGATTCAGAAGCGCTGTGAACAGGATCCGTGTGGCTCCCAAAACAACAGCAGGAGCGTTTTTGTTCCCGGCGATAAAGCACCCAAATAGACATCGCCTGCGTGAGTAAGACGCCGGCTGTGTGAAAACCGGGTTTGTTTCTCAAGTTTGTGCAGAACCGGAGCTCCAGACTTTCTTTATGTTGATGTGTAATAATTGCATGCTATGACGTTCCTGAATGTACAGCCACAGGGTCTGGTTTAGGTGCGTGTTGCTGTAGTCTACTCTCAGTCGCTGTGAAGTTACTGTACACAGCGCTGTCGGCCTCCCGGGGGCTGCTCTCCTCCGCCTCGCCCGTCATCATTGGGCATGTCCTGCGCCAGCCCCAGCGCCAGGGGAACCGCCTCGGCTTCCTCTCCCTCTCCTCCTCTCTCCTCCGCTTGTCCTCCTTCTCACGGCTCCCCTCCTCTGCCCCCGTCGTCTGCCGGCCCGGGAGCCAGGTGAACTGCCGTCGCCTGCACCGTTTCCTCTCCTTGGCCTCCGTCCTCTGCTTGGCCTCGTTGCCAGTGATGACATCAGCGATGGGCTGGAAAGGATTGGACATGATGCCGTCCTCATCCTCCGCCTGCTCCTCCGGCGCGGCCCTCCCCTCTCGCTCGGCCTCCTCCCTCTCTCTCCGCTCCCGCTCCTCTCGGACCCGGCGCACTCGCTCCGCTCTGTCGCGCTTGTCCTGCTCCTCCAGGGCCCTCTGCTCGGCCGTGTCCTTCCGTTCAAGGCCGCGTATTCGCAGTGGATGATGCGGAGCAGCCAGCCCAGCCCCCTCTTGACGGGGTGCTCCCGATTCATGCTGTTGTCCATCACAGCGCAGCACGTCTCGATTGTACAGTGACACTTGTCCACTAGCTTCTCCAGGGAGAGAAACTGGACGAGTTCAAGGCCCCGTCGCGGTCCTGCTTGTTGCCCAGGACAATCACGGGCTTCCCGGCGATGCGCAGGTGTCTCAGGACCTCGGCCAGGGTGTCCCTGCTCTCACTCATGCGTTCCACATCGCTGGAGTCCACCAGGAACACCACGCCGTGCGACTCGGTGTAGTAATTTTGACAGATGCCCCGGATCGACTTGCCCCCACCCAAGTCAAAAATGGTCACCTCGGAGTCCCCCTGCTTCAGGTCGATTTTGGAGAAGCCCACGGTGGGGGCCACGTCTTCTGGATTTTCTCCCAAAATTCCTTTCAGAGTCACTGTTTTCCCAGCTTTGTCCAGACCCAGCATCACTAAGGTCACTTTCCTTGCCGGCTGGCACAACCGTTTCACCCATTTGCCACAGTTCACCATCATACTGAATGAAAATGTCACTGACTACTCTTCACTGTCTGCTAGCTACTCCATTCGCTCCTCTACACGCTGAGATGGGTGATACAAATGAAAACAACTGGAAGGATGATGCAAATCCTGAGCTCGGTGTATCCACTGGCGCTGTTGCACTTGCAAGTGTGTCCTGACCCTGTAGCATGTGGGGATGTGACGCGTCTGCCGCTTATGATGTCATAACTGGGACCGGAGGCAGCACTCAAGCTGTTAATCATCCACTGATTAAAGCTGCTGCTAATGTCATAATTGAAGGAAAAGGCAGGGCATCAGGCCTTAGATGGTCATAATTGAATCACGTGTCCAGAAGCTCAGTTCTAGAGCAGGGATGGCGAACCTTTGTTAGGCTGGAGTGCCCATAGTCTGGTTTGTTCAATTCACTAAGTGCCAAGGGTGCCAATGATTAATTCAGGATTAAACAGCAATTTCTTTAAACAATATTTATATTTATTTTTTGTGGTAATTAAGCAAACATGCCAACAAAACAAATCACAATCTACAATACAGAATAATCCAAAACACTATGGACAGATGGAACCCCTGCATCCACCCTCCTGCCACCTGCATGCACTGCTAACCTCCCCCCACTTTGAACCCCCCATGTCCCTCTGTGGTTTGCAGGCCTAATGTAGCCCAAAGTACATCCACTTCCACCCCCCAAAAAATAAATTAAGAATAAAGTAGTATATGTATGACAACTGTTTATTTTGTATCAGTGTTACTTCTTTAATAGATTGTTGATATGAATTTATTGCATGATATTGCTATTTTATTTTTTAAATGTAGCATTTGTGGCTTGTAATTGTGGTAAAGGGGTCTTGTTGCACAGGCAGTTATTTGACACCTGGACTTGCGGCCCATTGCTTAATTTAGGTTACCCACCACTGCCATGATCAAATCAATGATAAGTGTTTTTTTTCTTTCATATATGACTTCATTGTGTATTGGATTAATTCTTGAACAAAACATGTTTACAATAAAGCTTTGCCTGATTTGCAAACATACCATCTAACATGAGACCAATTGGCTGTAAAACATCAGGTAGCAGAATTTCACACAAATTACCCTTGGATTTGCAACCCATTTCCAACATTGTCTGTAGAATTGTAGATAATGGTATAATTCTTCCTTGGATTACTAGTCTCCTGTATTTTGAAAAAAGATGGGAATATTTTCTCCCCTTTTATTTTTTCATATGAGTCAACCAACCCCTCCTGTTACTCAATCCATATGAAACATCATCACAGTCACAGCTGTACCAGTGGTTAGAACTGCTATGTCCAGGCCTGGAGCTTGATGGGACTGTGCTCTTATTGATGGTGAATGTAGATGTCACTCACTCACTGAGGTAAACAATTCCAGGACTGAGCAAACCAGAGACTCTCATACAGTATTATCATTGCTATTATTATTTATTTCTTTGCAGACATCCTTAATTCAGTTTAAGTGAAAACCAAGTGGAGAAAGATTCATTTCCATATTTGTGTGTGTGTCGCAAACCCATCCAATAAAAAATAAGATTATGATACAGTAATAATGAAAATAACAAGAAAATGTACTAAAAACATATAGATGTATATTGTGGCAACACCAAGCCATTGACAATTTAAAATTAATTTAGATTTGAATAACTTAAAATTGCATGGAGGCACCAGTACACCAACCTTTAAATAACTTAGGCTACATTTAAATAACTTATACATCATACGAATAACATGCTGAATCACTCAAGGCAGAAGAGTAACATTATTTAGTAAGAAGCTATAGTTAATATAACAGTACTGATATCTAAGTTTGCTAACCTTAGCTAACTAAAACTAGATTTCTCTTACTGTTTAATAAGACTGATTAATTAATCTGGTACATTTTTATACAATGTACATTATTAACTTTGACCCATCCGCTAATAGAAAACTACTGCTGTACTCAGTTGTGGCTTCATTTTCAATTAGATGCCACTTTCTTCTAATCACAAATGTAACCACTATGATGTACAGGTTTGTAGTTTGTTATTAGCGGGTGGGTCAGAGTTTTGATTTTAATTCGGCCCTTAGTCTTCTGATCTGCCAGTTAACCAGATACCTTTCAGGATGACTTGACAGAAGTCTGGCTTTTTCTGTATCTCAAAGCAAGCTTAAAGTCCAGCTGGGTAAATTAGCAACACATAGCACCTATCCAAGTAAGAGCTCCATCCCTGCGCCAACCATTACACTGCATTAACCCCTTTAAGACCCAAGAACTCGATATTTTCATTTTTATTGAATAATAATAATACATTCCTATTCAGCCATGTTATACTTTGGATTGTTAGTCTTTAAATTGCTTTTTCAAACTCTTTGCCGAGTGAAATGCAAATCTCAGTTGATCCTCAGAACAGTTAAACTAATTACAGCTTGGTTGAAACAAACCTTTTATATTCATATACACTTGTTAGCAGAAATCACAGTTTTTAAATATAAATATATATGCAGGGCATGTATATAAATATATATATAAACCTCAGTGCTCACTTTAAAATTAAAAAGTATTATAATGCTTGAAAAATGACATTTAAAAAATCGCTCAATTAATTTCAATGCAGCTTCTTTTTACTGTCATATCGAAACACAAGTGGTTGTAGCAGCTGGATAATTATTCACCAAACAAACTTCTTATAATTCTCTCTTGTCTTTGCCCCAGAAGTAATGTGTTTTTTTTTTTCTATTTCGGGAAGAATACAAGTAAATTAAAGAAATGTATAAGGATTGTTTAATGAACAAGATGTGGATTTTTTCTATTTACTTCAGTATCATACACTTTGGATCAATGTAGTGGTGATTAGTGTCTGGCTGTTTGTATCTATTTATTTATTTGAGGGGCAGTATAAAATCTCGATATAAATGTATATAGGAATGCACAGAACGTGTAAGCGAGTTATATTGATTGCACTCTTTTTCTTTACTTTTTAAAAAGGTTTGATTCACCTGAGCAGTTATTGGTTTAACTAATCTGAGGATCCGGTAACTAGAAATGAAAATGGCAATGAACAACAATTGCGCATGTGGAGGCCTTTATTGAAAAAGTGTGCAGAAAAGATGCCTTCATAGAGAACATGATAAGTTATAGATAAAATCTAGCCTGAGGGTTATTTAATGTATTCAAACACTCACATTCTACTCTTTTAACAGTAATGTTTTTATTGTACTTACTCCAGATATCACTTTGCTATGCAACACAACATGCAGGTTAAAAGCATCTTCTGTAAAACAAAACAAACAGCATCTAACATGACACAAATTCAACAAGAATGTATTATTATCAATATTATCCAATAATAAAGAGTAGGCTTAAATAAAGTAGCTGGGTCTATAATACGTTGTGACAGGGATGCTCTTTGTAGGACTGGTGCTGTTACTGTTGGCATGCACTTTTATTGTCATCACTGTAATAGGATTCACAGTGATGTCGGTGTGGTCTTTGTTTCGCAGTAATGTCATGTGACCAGGTTGACACGGGTTGAGGATGCTAGTGTGAAATGGACTCTAGATGCTAAACACTGATTGTGCGTATTTGCAGTTCTTGAATGAGGAGAACAGGCTTAGATTTTGCCCGTTATCACAGACAACTAAAGGAGAATAAATTAGGGCTGCCAAACAAGACTTGACAAGAATCCTAATTTACTTGGAGTGAGACATAGATTAATTCCCTACGTTGAGAGATTTCCTATGGAGAAGTGTTAATTACTGTTGCTTCTTCTATCAGAGGTTCAACAGCTCTAGGAGTGGCTATTGTGGCAGTTCTCCAGCTTTCTTCAGACACACTCCAGCAGTCTGGAGGAGTACCTTACATAAAGCTTGATGTTTTCTCTTCTTGGGCCATTTCATTAGCAGTTCTTCAGATAGAGGGACTGCTACTTTCTTCTGCAGAGTAGCACAGCAAGGAAGCACTTCTTTGGGTACTATAATTGTCCTTTTTCATGAAATTCCCAGTTCACTTCTAGCTGGCTGTGGTGTCGTTGAAGATGAAGAAGGCTATTAAAGCCCTAAAGTTCTCGACTGAAATAAATGTTTGCATGAGAAAGACTTTAAATGGAATCCATGCTCTCATGAAAAACGCAGCCCTACTGAAGTATAGGCATCTCCTGTTAACATTCAGCTTGACAGGAATGTGCAGATCCTTTTCTAACTATGGCAGACTTGGGATAATTGTGAATCTGAATACTTACTTTTCTACCATTCTAATATAAAACCTGCCACCAGCACCTTAGATGAAAATATAATATACATTAACAAAATATCAAAGAACCGACTCCTAATTGGCTGATGTCTGGTCCTGGAAGGCTGCAGTCCAGCAGGTTTTATAGGTTTCCTTCAATCACCCATAATTTAATAATAAGGAAAGTGGTCAAATTTGTCCAATTAAGCCAATGATCAGTTGAACTAGGCAGTTAGGAGTTGACGTACAATGAATACCTTATGCCAATACAGCCCTAGAGGACCAGGATCCAGCACCCTGGCTTATGCGGCTAAAATCCACACAAGGAAAGCAGGGTGAATCATATAGCCTGTAACATGTAGTCCTGAGGTCTGAGACCAATTCAATGCTCCCAGTGGGTTTTAACAATTGGTCGGTGTGCCTTTAAAGATGGCATGATAATATGGCATGATAAACTACCGCTAATCTGCCCCAAGTTCATTTTACTCTTATTGGGAGTGAAGTAATATATTACTAGTGGAGTAGTGGTCAGGGCTCCCTCCTGGGTGGAAAGTTGTGGGATCATTCCTAGGTTCGGGACACTGCCATTGTTCCCTTCAGCAAGGTACCTCACCTAGATTGTTCCAGTAAAAAAAGAACATGTTTAAATGGGAAATTGTATGTAAAACATAATGTGATATATTGTCACATTTTTTAAATTGCCCTGCCTAAGAAATAAATTGTAATTTAATAGCTCTTGCTCTATTTTTAAAGCTGTATATTTGGTGACTGTAATTCACCTTGGGAAATGGTGTCAACTAATAAATAATAACAATAATAGTCACCAGGCAACTTTGAGACCGGACAGGATTGCAAAGTTCCCCTTAACCAGAAACAAACGTACAAACCGGTACTCATGATTCCTGTCACTGATCAGACAAAGTGTACATCCTTTTTTAGATTCTGGGCATTTCTTTCTAATGAATAGAAGTAGCTGCAGAAGCTTATTTTTTGGGTTGCTTTTATGTACATTTTTCTGTGTCTGAGAATCTGAAATGATTTTGTTGGCTATGTTGAGCAGATTGTATCTGTATCTGCTAGAAAGAACAATGTTGTGTTTGCTGTTTGAAAGACTGACCTTCTATTTAAATATTTAAAATAACTTTTGTGCTACATGCAATACTTACCTTTTCTTTTGTCCTCTCTATATAAAACATTGTTTTTTAGAAATTCAGACTTCACCTGAATCTCCTGAATTTTTGAATCAGGATTATATTATAGTTATTGAGGTATGTTTTTGGAGGACCTCATATGTGAAGTGTTATAAATTGTGAATGGTCAGTCAACAAGGTAAGCAGCTGCACAAAGCAATTCTAATAAAATGGTTTCAGCCTCACAGCCACAATAATGTTACAGTCTGCCCTGTTTGATTATAGCAGTTTTAAATGGAGAATCATTGAAGTCCAGGATTAACTTAAACTATTTATATAGACATTTGTGTAAGAATACCTACTTGGAAGGGAGTGGGAAATGAGCATGCGTGGATATAGTTTATTTATTCATATTTCTAGTTACCTTTGCAGCAATGTTATCCTTCTGCAGTAATCAGTCATCCATTAATCTAGTCCCTGCCACACTTTAAAGAATCTGAACTGTAGAGGGGAGACGAGGATAGCTATTAGATGTCAAATACACAGGAAGCTGATAAGGAACTAGTAGTCGCACTGCAATTATGCACCCTCTTCTTAGTGTCCTTGCCCTCCTCTGAAAGAAGGAGCGTTTTAATCTAGCTGACATTCTGCCCATCTTAACTTCCCTGCCCTTGAAGAAACAGTACAGGAAATGGCATTGTTATGGTTCAAGTACAATAGTCCTTTAATCTTCACTGGTAGGAATCAATAAATAACTAAAAGGAACATGTCTGACCAGTAAAGCAGTTTTTACTTTGTGTTTGTTATAATATTTATTAAGCAGTACATACAAGCTAACCTAAAAGACAGGACCAAAGCTTACCAAAGCTGTTTTTTAGGATTTTAATTGCATTTTCCATCTGACCGTAACAGTTAAGTTCTACAAACAAGAGAAACCAAAACTAATCATATTCGCATTCCGATTTAAAATAAAATACCATTGAAAAGACATATGAAGATAAAGTAACTAAATAATAATGACTGCTAAAACTTTACAATGCTTTCGCAATAAATTGTTAAATAAAGAATACAAAGGTTGCAAGTCAAGTTTCCAAATGTGAAAACCTGATGCATTAATTCCAAAGAAAATAATTGACAACTGCACCAATCAGCCAGTTGAGCCTTCCAGATCTCATGGGACATCTTAGAAAAATAGCAAAGATCCCCTTGTGGCTGTAAAATGTCATTTTTGCTCCATAGTTAAGAAACTGGGGGGAATAAAATGTAGAAAATAAATAAATAAATGAGACAGGCTAATGAGTCTCCAGGGAAGCTTCCGTTGTGCATGGTAAATCAGAAAATACTTATCTAATGAGTTTGAGAGGGGATATTATTATTGTGCAATGCAATCCCACCTCACATAAGAATGAGCTACTAAGAGATTATGCAATTCGAGAACTCGGTCTTGCGTTGTTCCAAACCAAAAATGCAAAGAAGTCCCAAGAGCAAAATTATTATTGCAAGATTGTTTGGCCCATTTAATGCATTAATCACTGTCATGCACAATCAATTAAACCCTGCCACACTGTTGAGCCCGACAAGTCCATGTGCTTAAGACACACTTCAGTTTGCAAGGCTGTCCCCTCTCAGGAACTGTTAACATGAGGCCTCATAATGGGGTGTTAAAACTGCTTGAAATGCTATTTGCAGCTTAAAGCAGGCATGTGGTGCTCATCCTGTCAGAGTAAAGACTAGCACAGGGTCTGTGTACGACAATGAAGGGAATCCCAAAGATGAATGGGCCACAGTCAGTAAGTTAAGAATCCAAAAGAATTATCCAAAAGGCCAGGCTCCTGGTTCGAGGTTGACTGCTCTTTCAAGTCTAAGGTAATACAAGCTCAGTAACAGGTTTCTGTAGCCTACATAATGAGCACTGTTCCACTACCTAAAGTGTTGTCTTTTACCTTCTGCTTGACATGAATTGTCAGCATCTCTTGCTCAATTTATCTTTTTCTCTCTCGGCACTAGACTGAGAAGAGCCATCAGAATATATCCATGAATGAGGGAACATCTTACAAGATGCCAGAATTCTTCTTCTTTAAATGAGATCAACGGGGATAGGTCTGAAATCTTAAGGAGACAGAAAAAGGCAAGGTCCTTGCTGGCCCACCTGGAAATGGAGCGGGAGCAGGCTGAGGGTAAAAGGTAAATGCACACATCGTGGGTAAAATTGTTGTAGTAGTAGTAGTAGTAGTAGTAGTATAGTAATTATTGACCACTACAGGCAGTAGTCTGTATAGATAATACTTCAGAAGCTGGATCAAATCACAGCCCAATTGTCTGGGTAGCACAAGTCTGTCCTGTCTCATCACTGGACACACATTCCACTGTGAGCTGTCCACTACCAATCCCTGGAAAGGGATGGGATTCCAGTAAAAGGTATTTTGTGTCAAGAACACATTACAATCTTGAAGTCCAGCATTGCTGATCTCATTTACCCGATGAATAGCTGTTCTGCTGGCGTTTACTAATGGCACTGTAAAATTCTGATTTGATTTTCATCTCAAATACTGTTTATTCGAAAGAGCTGAAAATGGAATGCATTTCATGTATCTTTATAAATGTACTTTGATCTTCAAGGTGTTGTAATGCATGTTCCTTTTTCTGCCTCTGCCGCATGTTTACACAGCTGACAC